>NC_056543.1:8503131-8806162 GCF_910596095.1 Thunnus maccoyii
ATTCAGCAATCATTTTACCTAAACAAACAAATTAATTGTTGCATTGTTTGTCTTTTTTGTTTCATCATTTCAAAAATAGCTGGACGTATACGCAATATGAAGCAAAAGGCAGTTTGTACAAAACTGAGATACTTGTAATGAAAGCTTCCATCTTAACATAAGAATAAACACATCAGTGGAACTTCAGAACAATGGAGTGAGCAATCATCAGAGTTTGGTAATGTTTGGTTAGGTCAGTCTAGACAGCAACTGACACATCTGACCATTTATGTGTTATTTTGATTTTCTTTATTAATTCTTTGTTGATTGTGGTTGCCTGGCCTTATGTTTGTTGTTTTTGCATGCTGGTTGTGCAGTTGACGGACTATGAATGTTTCTTGTTCTCACAACTCTCCTGAGAACAACTACTACTAGTATTTTTTCATTACAAATAATATCAGCTTAACAATTTGAATGAAAAGTTGAATCTTTGAAAAATGTATAGAATATCGTAGTATTTGCTTTAATGACAACATGCACTTGAGCTGGCATGGACTCCACAAGTTTGTGCAAAACCTGATGACCCATGTTATCCCAGCATGATTTGACGATGTTCCAAAGAGCTTCTTGTGATGTCACAGAATACTTGGCTTTCTTAGTCTTCAAGTGCCCCTATAAATGTTCAGTAGGGTTGAGGGCAGTAACTGTGAAGGAAAGTCCATGACAGTCAGGACTCCTTGGTCTTCTTTGGTCTTCAACTAGTTCTTGCAAAGCTTTAAGGTATGTTTGGGGTCATGATCCTGCTGCATTATGAATCCTTCTCCACAAAGATGCAAACCATAGGGTACAGCATGTCAGAGTGGTACTTCCCCTTGTTCAGGGGGGAGTCAATTCGGTGCAGGTGTCCAACTTCAGAGTAGACAAAAAACCCCTAGTTTTTAATATTCCCACCACCATGTTTCACTGTCAGTCTGATACACTGCAGTATCATTCATTCTCCTGTTCGTCTCCTTACATTCTGTTGCAACCATAAATCTCAAACTTGGATTCATCAGTAAATAGGACTTTTTTTTCAGTCATCCACTGTGAAATGCTGGTATTTCTTAGCCCACCCCAAGCATTTGGTCTTCTTTCCCCACCTGAGAAGTGGTTTAGAAACTGCTACTCGTCCTCTGAGACCACTACAAGACAGCTTTCTTTTGACAGTTCTTTTGCTGATTTGAGTCTTGCGTTCTTTATTTAGCAAATTCTGTATCTGTGATCAAGTTGCTTTTCTATCTCCCAGGGAGCTAAGCTTGATGTATTGATCTTCTGATGGTGTGGTCACTTTTGGTCTGCCTGATCCTGCTTTGGATACAACTGATCACGTTTCTGCAAAGCATTTTAGAGCTCCATGCACTGCCCCCTTAAAAACTTTTAGTATAACCATGATTTGACACTGAGAAAACTTTTCTTAGAATAACGACTTCTGACACTTTCACTTAGTTCTGATGCCATGTTTCCCACTATTACAATGCTACTTAGTAAGCAATGATCTGCTGGAAACTTGAGGCACAGCCATATTTTTAACACCAGGTGAACACTGGCTGCAAGTTAGCAAGAGTTATTGAACGAGCCTCTGATGAGTAGATCAAATCCACCTGAGTGTCATCGGAACACATGCTTCAATGGAAGGGAAACAACGCAAGGAGGTCCAACCTTTTCTACACAGGAGTTAAGTTGGTCAATGCCACAAATTCGCTTGAATTTGATTTCTGACCTAGAAATACTACTGAATCTTAAATATTTATTCCTCATTTTACATGTCATAACGTATTGTGTTTTTAAATGTTTCTGAATCCTCAAACTTTCTGATTATTTCCAGGTTTATGTGAAAATATTAGAGATTTTCAATGTGGTCTCAGACTTTTGGACCCCACTGTACATGGGTCAGAAAAAGCCAGAATTATTTGCAAGCCTCAGCAAGAAAATTGAATAAATAAAAGAAGCTAAAGAGAAAGCAAAGCAGCTAGAATCATATTTAGGTCAGCAAGGTTAGTGAATTGACAGATGACAAAACACTTTCTGCCACAGCAAAGAATTTCTCCTCCATGTTGAGCAATGTAGCAGACTGCAGTTGAGGGCAAGCCAATGAAGCCTGGTGCTCTAGAAATATGTAAAGCGACAGGGTACAAAACTGCCCAAAGGCTTAACCTTGTAAAAAAAAATTCTGTGTTTCTGTCTCTTCGAGTAGTTGGTGACTGTGTGTCTGTGTGTGTGTGTGTGTGTGTGTGTACGCATATATTGTTGATATAAATAAAACCACAGGTTTCCTGTGTGGTGCTGGTTATATGTATCCTTAAATTCATCCGCACACCAGTCATAGCTTTACTTTCCCTTGACATTCACCTTTTTTTGGTATTTCTATACTTTTCACAAAAACAACATTTCCACAGGCACTCTCTCAGCTCAGCTCACGACACCAGCTCTGCTGTATTTTTTTTCTCTCTCTTGTCATATATGGACAGTGAAATGTAACATTTATTTTTAGCCTTTATTTCAGAGGTGCCATCCCCAACAGATAATGAGAGCCTGGTGCTCATTACCGTCAGTGGAAGATAGTGACCTGTCACGAATGGGTGAGACAAATGTTGAGCAGCCCCCACTGTCTCCCAAATGAAAATAATTACACTCCAGAGCCCCCTCACCTTGTTCTCATTATTCACTGAGTGCAAGGTTCGACACAGGCACAAGGGATATAAAATAGAAATTACACAACAATACAGACAGGATATGTACAATACCATCTTTTTGCCATTTTGTTGGTCTGTTTAAAGAATTTGGGGATTAATGCAGTGACGGGCTGAAAGAAAAAAGTGATGGCAATATGTGTCAGAGAGAATAAGCAAGAGGCAAGCAAAGTGAAAATAATGTGGAAAAAGCAGTTTGTTTTCAAATTTGGTGTGCATAAGCTGATAACAGTTTTTCACACTATCTTTCAGAGGTAATCACACATAATTAGAAAGACTGTAGACGTGTTGTTTGCCACCAAATACCCTATGAATTATGTTAGTGTATGCACAAAAAAAGTTTATATCACAGATTAACTTTCTTTTTTTCCAGCATATCAGACAGAATGTTTATATTGCAAGTATCTGAAAAATGTCCACTGTCTGTGTTTTTCAAATGGTTATTCTTACATTGTACTGCAATACTTTAGGATAACTACCAGGTTAAGTTGAAGGGGACATATCATGCACATTTCCAGATCCATATTTTTATTCTGGGGCTCTACTGGAATGCAATAAAATGCCCAGCAATTTCCTAAAACAGTCAGGCACCGCAGCTTTTAGCTTGGAGCAGGAGTTGTTGAAGGCTTTGTATGTTGTATGGGGATTAATACACGTTGACTGTGCTAGTCAGTATTAAGGGCAGCAGGACACTGTATATGGTATTGGCCCAATTAAACTACAGTGCCCACTTATGTTAATGCAGGACCATGTGCAACTTTGTGGCTCAATTATGTGTTTTTAACAGTTCTGGACAATAATAAGCTATACCAGGGTTGGTTATACAGACAATACTTCTTAGTAGGATAAATTCATTGTAAGTTTTGTCCTTGATGTGTTGAAGTATCAAAAATATAGAATATCGTCAGCTTTATTCATCTAGGTAAAGGTTCATGGCTAAATAGTAACATGGTCAATTCTCAGCAGGATTCCTGTCTTGAAAGCAATCTCCATATATTGAGTTTTCACTTCATTATACTGACTCCCTGCACTGGCACAGAACATTACCACTGATTGTAAATCACTAATGCTAAATTGTTGCATATACAGTTAATGTAATTAATAGGGTGAGACATATTGCCATCTTAGATAGTAAACACAGTGTATACTGCCAAAAGGGACCTACGAGGTGTCTATTCATCTGTTAGTCTAAACCACACAAGTGGTGGTCATTATATTTGAAATAATATCCAGGACATAAAATTAATCATCTTCATAAAAAAGCCTTTTTATTTATTTACTACTGTGTAATAAGCTCAGGCTTCTGAAATCCCCTGTAAGTACAATGTTGTGCCTCTGTAGTACAAAAAATTACACTGTAAATACACACAATTCATACACAATATACCACAATGTTCATGATAGCTAATACATCTTAATATAGAGGCAAAAATTTCACATGAATATATTCAATATTATTTTATTACCATACCTAAGTTAAAATGAATACATGGATGCCAGTCTAAAAGGAAATGATCTTCGCCACCAACTTCTCCAAAGTGACAGTGTAATTTCCTGTATTACTGTAGGAATGAGATTTTTGCACTGATGGCTCATAAGGTGTGGTCCTATGAAATATACTCCAAAAAGGTGGTTACATTAACAGAATCTGATAGTGGCTTAATTGCTCATAATCACTGAAGAATTGCTAATGGATGGATAGATATAAGATATCAATCATGTTTTAAGATTCAATATACAGTGTACCCATTCATCTATTTTATTAACTGCTTATTCTGCTCAGGGTCACAGGAGACTGGAGCCCTATCATGTACATGTTAGGTAAGAGGCAGCATATACTGTACACAGGTTTATAGCAAAATGGGCCACAATATACAGCAGTAAATACATTCTTAAAATAGTTGGCGACCTTAATCTTAAGTATTTATGCATTGAACCTCTTGCTATAACAAAGAATGAATCTTTGTATGTGACAAAGTAAAAATTCAAGGGCATTACCAACATTGAATAAAATGAACATACAGTCCTTGCTCTTGTCTTTAACAACAAATGGTAGCAACAAATAATTTTAATATAGAAACCCTGTTCCCATTCAAAATCTGTCAAGGGAAACATTGATGCCTCCAGAAAGAAAAGGAAAAGACAGTAAAAAGAAATGACAAACCATCTCAAACCTCCATGAGCTATTTTCCAAGACACTCTCCCGAGCAAAGTGAAGTTCAGCATCAAATATTGAGCACCTTTCTGAAGAAGTGGATATTTTTTGCCACCATTAGAACCACCTAAGTGGCAAAGGTCAAACCACATTAAGAACCATGCCTGCCCTTATGCTGTCACTGAAATTTTTCTTTTAAGAAAATGCACCTGTCTTGTGTCCCTTGAATGTAAAAAGGATTACAATCCCTTGGGACTGAAACCTTTTGTCTCTTACCCTGCAATTCAGCTGTCAGAAGCTGAGGGAATCATTTATTCTGAGTGAAAAAGAGGCCCTCAACTGAGTGTCAGAGAATCATTACATATTAAGCAAAAACTCCATTGATTATTGATTGCAGATCTTTTTGCACTTATATGTATTTAATGTCTAAAGAACTTTAAGTGTGCAGATTCTGGGTTATTGTAGCTCTTGAGAGATTCACTCTGATGTTTCAAGTGCCACTTTCTTTGTAGGTTGTAAACATAAGACACTCATAACATAGTTAAAACAGAATTTTATCATTCAGAGGTAAAATCCATATTTCGGGATCAATCCTCACATATGGCCTACCAATGACCGGGATTTAGCTTAGTTTGCCCAATGGCCAGTTTGTGCCTGAAAGTCTGTAAGCTATTTAGCTTGCAGCTAATGTTGTCAGATCTATAGCTTGCTAACAGTACTGTATTTTGCAAAGTACAGTCTCATCTTTGGTGCAACCAAAAAGGTTCCTTACCAGTTTGCAAAGAAAGTGCAACTGCTTCCAGGAAGGTTAACTACCTCGGACAGCAAGTAAACAGACACTGAGATCTGCTTGAAGTGCGAGCTGGAGGCAGTAAGAGAAATAGTTCCCTCCTGCCATTCTGGCTCAGACACCTGTCCTGAGCCAGATTAATTGGCTCAGGACAGGTTAAAGTGCATGCACTCAGTGACATAGAGAGAGAGAGGTATGACAGCATGGCCACTCTCCATTTGCCATTCCATGCATTTTATAGCTTGGTCTGAATGTTTTAGGCAAAGTGAAGCTGATATTTATACATAGCTGAATACACTGTGTGAAACCTGTGTGTGCCAATAGATGTGTGAAAATACCTTTGTCTCTCTGTGCTAGCAAGCCCTGTTAAAAACCAATCAGGTGGCTCTGTGGTACATTTATTGACACTGAGTGGGAGACCAATTGTCCAAGGTCTCTTCAATGATTACAGTTACATACAGTTTTTGTATGTGGCCGGGCACAAAGCAAGTTTTTTCTGCAGACAAATAGGTGATTCAAAGTGCTTTACACAAGGAAAAGAAGTGAATGAAAACACAATGAAGGGGGAAATGAAATTAACTGAAGTAATAGACAAAACGGGGAGCCCTGGTAACCTGCTGGGTAATACACATACCACTTTGCTGTTCGATTCTGGCCACAGACCTCTCTATCCCTTTTTCCTATCTTTCTGCACTCACCTGTCAAATAGAGGCAAAAATGCAAAAAAAAAGAAAAAAGAAAAGAAATCTTTAAAAATAAATAATAGACAAAAAATGTTTGGTGCAGTTACAGTGCAGTGATATTTTGCACAATATTTATTAAATAAAACTGCATGAACATTTTGCTTTCAAACCAAGTGTAATCTTGCTTCAGAAAGAGAAATCTTGACCATTGTAAAGCATCATGCAACTGAGTGTGAGAATGTTAATTATGTGCTGTAGCACAGCATTCCTCTAAGAATACCTTTACTTGACACTAATGACTCTTATAAAAAAGGATTGTCAATTGCCAATTGTGACTGCAGAGACAGGCAGACGCACCTTTACGTGAGGCCTGACTAAATTCTGACTAAATTACCCCTGTATTTGCTTTGCCCTTCTTCCACAAATCTAATTTATGTGACAGGACCAAGCAAGCTGTGATTTGTAATTAAACTATAGACTGGAATATAATTGGTATTTCCTTGCATGACAAGCATGCCAGCCATAGCCATCATCCAAAGTGAGCAGATGGGTGAATCCTGAGCTAATTTGTCATAATTTTGCACAACAAATCATCTAATACAGGAAAAAAAAGAAGCAGTTGGTTATTTGATGTCTATCTATCTGTCTATCTATCTATCTATCTGTATCTATATGTATGTATGTATGTGTGACCACTAAATAAGTTTCTGATTCTGGTTTTAATTTTTATCCACATTGGCAGAGTCTCATTGAAACTAACCAAACTTCTGTTTTTTTGTTTGTCGGTTTGCATATTCAGACATTAGCTCTCTTGAGACATCTCTCAAGAGACTGAATTTATGTCACAGGGGATTTAAATAGCTGATTTACTAGCATGTGAGCTTTATAAATGCTTCCATCATTTGGTTATTTGCAGACATCCCACATTATGCACCATACCTAGTATGGGACATATCTGAAATGCCATTTTGCTTGCTTTGACATTTTCTTGCAAATGTACCTAATTCATGATCCCACCACCACTGCATACAGTTCCACCGTGACCTTTTCCCTAAACCTATAGACACTGCACATGACATCTACCCTTTGCCTTACAGGTGGTGAGCCAACAAGGTATTTTTCCCATGTTACTTTGCCAGGCTGTTTCCAGCAAAGCTACAGGGGTTATATGGTCCCAAGCGCACACCTGTGTACTCTAACCCCCATAGCTCCAAGACTGGGCCCCAGTGTCCCTTTTCTGGGCAAAATTATCTTTCTTTCTTCTAAACTGAACATAAATCAACATTCAATTCAATTCACTTTGATTTTTATTGACATTACACACTCTGCACGCGCATATGCAATGAAAGGAGGGCTGCAGCTTCACCGAAACAGTACAGGGGAAGGGGGGTGAGGGGTGAAGAGATTGCTCCCAGGTTCACAGAGGTACCCAACCCCCTCCAACTAAATAATGTGGTAGAGAAGATATTGATAAATACAAACTACTACTCCTTTGCAAAGAGAAGAGCCAGATGAGGTGGTTCAGAGAGAGGATGCCTTGGGAATGATCTGCAAGCAGGAGACCACAAGGCAGACCCTGAACACATTGACATCACCCTGCTGGCCTGGGAGGAACTTTGCTTAGCAGTCTACCAAAACGACCCAGACCTAGTTACTGTACGTCTGGGTCATTGTGTGCCGCATGGCGGAATTACTGTATATTTGCAGAAAATGTCCTCCAAACAACCCTTCTTCCTGGATAATCTGGTGGAAATTGTGGGGGGAATGAAAATTAGGCTACTCCACTGCAACCCTGACCAGGACAAACAACTCTAAAATGGGTGGATGGGTAGATGTCCTTAATTCAGTATGAGTGCAATGGGCTTAATTTTGTGCAATACGATGAAATCTTGGCAACAAGATCCCTCTAATATGCACACAGAAACAGCCACACAACGCAAGTAAAATCATTCATAAAAAAATACATTCAAAAAGGGACAAAGATGCACAATGTGTGAAGCCAGATATTCTACAAAGAAAGTTGCATGCATTTTCACAAAACCTACCAGTGAGATGCTGGATACTTACAATTAATGAGAAGAGGAGAGGAGAAGAGGTTTGTTTTTCAAGGTTTAGCAGGGTTGTTGCTTTGAAATTATTCCAAATATTTCAATGGAATGAGAGTATTATCTGTTGTGTTTACAGTCAAAACTGAACTATGAGATTTTATTCACAGGGAACAGTTTTTACAAGACCGAGAATAACCTGTTTACAAAATTAACAGAATATGCCTGCAAGTCTGTTAAACTCGCTCCACCAGTCACTACACACCTCTGTAGTTTGTCATGTCCGGTATTATCCTAGAAACAATGTAAAGCAGGACTTTACATACTTGGGTCACTGCATATCCTGATGTACCTGGGTTCATCTATATTACATTCACAGCCATTGCTCTTCCTCCTCTATCAGGAGTTGAAGTCCACTGCACATTTCCATCCTTTGATGGGAATGTAACTTCCCACTCAGCATCTCTTGCAACATTTGACTCTTTTTGGATCATTTGATTCATCCTCATCAATTGAATGATAGTTTGGATCGTGTTCCTTTTTTGTCTGCTGTTTCTGACACTTATTCTTCTTCAAGACTGTTTTTATTCTCATCAGTGTCTTGATTAAGAATGCAGTCAAGAGCGTCTTCCAAAGTGACTCCTTTACTGAATGTACTGTTGCATAATAAAATATGTAAAGTATAAAATGTCAAAATAAAATATATGTTTGGATGACCTTAATGCTGTTCTGGCCCAAATATATATATATTTTGGAAATTATGTTTAAAAAAGTTGGGGTTGTACGTATAGTCAAGAATTAGACAATTGTTTTCATGTTCACAAGATCAGATATTTTTCAATGGAGAGAGTAGCAGTGTAACTGTTTGCAGTCTTAATTTTGCCAGGCTGTTTTGTCCCTAGTCTGTTTATATTGTGTCTTTTAGAGTTAGTCAGCTCTAAAACTTGTTTCATTAGCCCAATTAAACATGCAGGAGTTTCTGAGGGCTCGTGTAATGTGTTTTTTCTGCCAAGGAGGACATAAGTTCATGACGAGTGAAAACAAGTCACAATTGTATCCCGACATTTTTACGTGGACTGAATCATCCATCAAGCAGCCAAGAATTACCACTGTCACAGATGATGAGGAGCTCAAAATGACTGAAATGCTACCTGTCAAAGAAAATCATTTTTAACCACTTTGAAGAGCCAGACAGGAGAGTGTATGACTGACAGGCAAACTACATAAATGTGGGGTTTACAATATGCTTTAATGGTGTTATTTTACTTTTATGTGAGAAAAGACTTCGAGGATGAGAACTATCTTCTCTTTGGATTAATATTATCTCAGGGAAACTTTCCCAGCGGGACTAGTGCAAAAGTGTGTTGTATCTGCAAAAAGGCTTTTTCTAAAAACAAGTGTTGGGAAAGGGAGGTTTGTCTTATAATCAGGGTCATCTTATATTTGGTCAGTACATACATTTCCTATGGTTGGTAATTTTTGACCGGAAACACAATAGATGTATTTGAATATGTCTCTAATATAAAGTGAAAATGGTTATGATTCATTTAATGTGTCTAAATGCTGTAGACTGACAAATTTATGAGGCCATAAAGCTATCAGATGAAATAATATATAGTTGAATATATACAGTTGAAGATTTTGACCAAATATGACACAATGGTTAAATTTATAAAATATAAGTTTGATGTTCTCCCAATGCAACCCTGAGTCTGTACCACTGGCTAAACTGTAATTGTCTGAATAACCAGCCAGTCCAATATACACTATATATGGAGCATATCATTAGTTCGGGTCAGTTTAAGTTAGTTCATATCACCCTTGTTTCATATGATTGGCCTCAGCTGTTTTCAGTATGCTTCATAATCACTGACTCATCCACAGCCGTGTGGCTGGTAACCTCCAATCACATTCATGCAGGGGTACACCAGACATTTTACACACTGTCATAGTTCACTCAGCCGATTACGCTCTTGCCATCATATTTTGCTGCTGCAGCTCCCTCCACCACCCCAGCCTCCTCCTTTTGTGGTATGTCATATTTTAACATTTAACATTCATGTATATTTATTAGGGGGATTAGCTCTCTAAGTAGAATACTTGTCGCTGCTTGGATTCTTCGAGAGCTCCCTCAAACAGCAGAGCCTTTTCTGCCAAATACCATATAAATATAAAAATATAAAAAATACTGTAACATTTGCTATCAATGATCATTCCTTGACCCAAGTGTCTCTTACTGAAATACACATTCTGTATATTCATACATACATGGGTTCATGGGCAACAAAACACTCTTAATGATTGTTCACCAGCCTCCACTCTTCTAGGAAGGCTTTCCACAAGAGTTTGGAACTTGGCAGCCATTCAACCACAAGAGCATCAGTGAAGTAGAGTACAGATAGGTCAGTCATATTCTTCAACACCAACTGGAAAAACCATTGCTGTATGGACCTTGCTCTGTGCATTTGGTCACTGTCATGTTGAAACAGGAAGGTTCTTTTATTATATGCTGTGGCAACAATGAAAATATATATAGTATAATATGCAGTACATTGACCTTGGATTTTTAATTTTGAGTGACATTGATCTTTTCCAGCCATAAAAACTATAACCTTGAAAAATCACCTTTTAAAACATCTTTTTTGGTAGCACTAAGACTGCATTGCCAATTGATGACAAATTTATCACATCTGGGGCATCCCTAGACAGTTTCTTTCTAAACTTTACTCTGTGGTTTATTTTAATTTCAGACTAACTTGACAGTGTGACAAAGAGGTCATTAGCTGTCAAAGATAAGCCTTCTGTGGCTAATCCAAACCTTGTTGTGTAGTGACAGTTACTCTTCTTGATGCTACTTTCTCTGATATTTATCCATAATTTCAGGGATTGCTCTAAAACATAGAAAAAGAAATAAGACAATATTTTTAAAGCCTGGCTCCTGCCTGTTGGTAGTTAGTTTATCCAGATTTTGACATCTTTTTAGTATTCTGACCCTTTTTCTGTAAATGGTTCATTTTCAGTTATTGAACCAACAGTATGAGTGTCTAAAAGGATGTGAGCTCTCATCATTGCTTTCTATTTTTACTTCAGTAAAGAGTTTTCTCTCTTTCTATCTTGTCATTTTAGAAATAACACTCCCCTCGTTTTATCATTGTGGCAAACAGGAATAAAATCCAACTATTCAGAAGGATGCCTGCAAAACCAATACAATGTGTCACATGGAACGCTGCTGAAATAAAATATTGTATTATTCATGCCATGGGCATATCAGTATTATCCCCACTAACTCTGATTTAAAATATTCATTTAGGCAGAGGGAAAAGTTAATTTAGGTAACTTGGATAAATGGGCACACAGGATGTCTTTGAAAATCACTCTTTTTCCTCATGGACCTGATAGACAAACAGAATCTTCACCAAAACTGAATAGAATAGACTGAATAAACACTTTTTGTATTGTCCAAAAAGTAGTCAGAAATGAAAGAAATATGGGGAGCTGAATACAATTGTTACATACCATTAATTAAAGATGGGCATGCATAATCTGTATTTTAAATACAACTAAAAGGTTAACCCCACTACCAACGTAAATATGGTGGTGATAAAAACAATAAAGCTGCTGTAGTTGTTTGATAAAAATGTATTTGTGTACCACTAAATATTTGTCTTTAATTCCCATACCAAATACTGGAAACAATACTTAAAAAAATCCTAAACAAGATGAAGTAAAGTAAAGTAGCAACTTCAGACCTCAGCCTGAAGCAAGTGCAGGAAATGACAGTAATAAAACAAGACCAGACTAGATCAAACTACTAAGATCTTTTCTCAGTGAATAGAAAGTTAGCCTATGTTTAAAAAAAAGTTAAAAATGAGAAAGCACAAAAAGGCAAAATGACTAATGATGTATTTTTTGATTAAGGCTTTTTCTGTTATCACACAGTAGGTAAGGTTAAGTTTGTAGGGCTAAAATCACTGTCTCATTTTCAGTTTCTACTCATTCTACACCCAGAAGGCATACAAAACATAATATTTGTGAGTTGTTTGGAAGGTGTATGTAGATGAAATGTACCACAAGGATCTATTTTAGGATCCTTAATTTTTTGTGTAAACCCCCTGTCAAGCCATTCAATATACAGTAGGTTAGCCTAAGCATAGAGCTGGGTCAAGCAACCAAGTATTGGTTCTTTGCTTGAGTGAGAGTGGGATTCAAAGGCAGCCTAAAGGTACATTATAGTTCAGGGTTATGAAATGGTGTCACCTGTCAAACGGCTCAGTAGATTTATGACGGGACTACCTGCAGGGCCTGGTGATAGGTCAAAACATTTAACATGAATTCTGTGCTTCTATAGAAATGCTCACCCAACTTTTGGCGCATTTTTTTATGCCTGTTAATAACTATAATTTTTAATTCTTTTGTGAATCTTCTATTCCCGTTTTGTTTGCAGGTGACACAGATTTGCATATTCTAATGGAAAATATTAATGAGGAGATTTGCAAGAGGCTTTTAACCTAATAAGCTCTCATTGAATATTAAAAAGTCAAATTTCATAAAATTTGGAAGGCAGGAAGTATGCTATTGTGTCAATAAATGGATTAGAAAGTTTCCAAGTTTTCAACACTTGTTTCTTACTTGTTACTTGTTTTCTTTGGCTGATGATATATTACATTACAACATTGATTTTATTTATAACAAAACTTTTCATCATGCTGGGATCATCAGCAAACTAAAAATGTTGATGAATGTGTTTATTAACTGTATTATTCAATTATTTACCTCTACTTGATGTGTGGTAGTATTGATTGGGCCAGTACCCCTCTAATCTCTATAAGCTTCATGTACTGTAAAAAAGATACATAAGACTGGCAACTTTCTCTTAACAGGCCTCTGTCCCCTGTTCAGGAAACTCAACATTTTATTATATATGACATAAATATTCATTCATATGTGTCTTTATATACATAAATATATCTTATTGCCACTTTCTCTTCCATCACCTTTTAGTAACTGCTTCAGATGTGAATTAATTCCCATAATACAAGACAGGTAGTCCATCTTGCCTTCTTTTTATAAAGCAAAACATGAGCAGTATTCCTTCAGGTACTGTGGTGTACAGATTACTCATTATCACGGGCCCATTTTGGATAATTTAACATTTTTAATTTTTCATTTGTTGGCCCATTGCTATGTTTCTTTTGCCTTTTTTATATGTTAGTTTAGTTTTTATTTTAACAAATGAGATATAACACATTCATTTGTAAGCTTTAGAGGTGCTGGCACTGGCTAGCTGTTTCCCCCCTGTTTCCAGTACCAGATACTGGCTGTAGCTTCAACTCTCTCTTTAACTTTTTGCAAAAAAAAGCGAATAACCATTTTTCCCAAAATGAACTATTTCTCAGGACAGGTTCTAAGTCTGTCTTAAAACAATAGTAAGGTGCCCAAAAGAACATTGAAACAGACTTTTCTTATCATAATCATCCCTCCTGTTCATATTGGCTATTAGAGGATCCTTTCATAATGCACTTACAATGTAAGTGATGGGAGCCAAAATCTTTAAGCCTCCTTCTGGGCAAAAATTTATTAAAAAGTTTATCTGAAGCTAACATGAAGCTTCGTCATCCAAATAAGTGAAGCTCAACAGGGAAACACTGTCTGAGGAATTTTATGCTAAAAAGACTGTAAATGTTGCTGATATCCACTTGATATGAATAACTCAGACTGCTGGAGAAGCTTCATATAAGCTTCAGATAAACCTTTAAATGCATTTTTGCAAAAAATGGGCACAAACTGTTTGTTTTGGCCCCCATCACTTACATTGAAAGCACATTTGAAGGGGATCTTTTAATAGTCAGTATGAACCAGAGGAATAATTACAGCAAGGAAAACCTCTTCCAGTGTTGAAAATTTGTGAACCTATTCTTTAAGTAACTAGGCACATGTGTATTATCATAATATGAGAGCTAAGGCACTCCTTCTCTTTTGACTGAAATCTCAAAACTTAAATGTATTGTCAGTTGTGAAGAATCACCACTGTACACCATAAAGCCACAAGCCCTGGCAGAAGTATGTTGTTGTCCTCTCAGCCAGGCAGTAATATAGCGCGGCCATGCTTTTGCATCATCCAAAAAACAATATGTGGAGCATGTTAATGATCCAGCACTTGAAAAATGGTGAAAAATGACCACAAACTGTGTGACATATAGTGCACATAGTACGTTAATTGTAACACAGCCCTCCAGAAACATCTTATACAATACATGGATCTTGCAAACAGTAAAATGTGAATTTCATACCACTGAAAATAGCAGCACATTCTGATGGCTTTGTGGAGTGGGACATGTGACTGCATGTGGAACCATAGGTTTAAAAAAATAAGCTGTTTGTTTTGTCATAGTGTTGCTGCAGAGCTATCCTGCTGTCCTCCAGTGTGTTTTTAAATACATTAGAAAAGCAGACCTAAGAATTACTGTCAATGACTTTGTGAGGTGACTGGTGTTAACATCAGTTTCTGACAGAAGCAACTCTATGCTGTTCGGACATGTCTGTGTCAGGTATTAGATTAGTCTCCTCGCCAACCCCTTTAGACAAGAGTGTGTTTGTTCCTGCTGTAATGCTGTTATCTCCCTTTCTTTCCCTCTTCTAATCTGGACACCTAACAGACACGCAAGTAAGCGGTTCTGACAAGGGCTGTGCACAAATTGAATTTTTCTTCCCCTATCCCTTTCGATTTATAATTCTCTCTCTCGACCCACAAGCAAACTCAATTTCTGACCCTTTAGACAAAAGGCTCAGATAAAGCAATTAGTTTGTGATTCTGTGTGAGCTCCTGGCTTGACCGACCTGACAGGGAGTGTGAAGCACTAAAAGCGGCACAAACTGAGGCAATGACGGTCACTGGCAGACAAATTCAGCTCTACAGAGATGAACTCAGAGTCACTGGCGACAAAGAGATTCAGCCTCTCAATAGAGCTCAATATGAAGGTGAACATAACTATAAAAGCATCCAGTCCAGAGAACCCATTCAATATGTCTCATCTGTGTGTCTTTGATCACTGCAATTTCCTCACTTGGCTTTTCTTTTTTCTTGCCCTAACAGGAAATGCTTTTATTTTACTGCACTTTCCAACTCTCAGGTGACAATCTGTCAGAGCTAAAAGGCAGTCTTATATGAGGTCAGGACTTTGAGATGAAATACGCAAAGCTGATGCATATGTGTATTTGGGCTTTTTTCAAGTGAGATGCTAGATTACAATGAGGTGGGCACATATACAGTAGACAGTATATTATTTTATTAGGGCGGTCAATCGATTAGTTAATCGCAGATTTTTTATGTATTTCAAAGATGGTCAGAAACTCCAAAAATATGCTCAAATAATAACTTATGGCAAACTCAAGCTCAACAGGCAACAGATGGGCACATTGGCCAGCTAAATTTTCCATTACTTCAGTACTGATTAAAAGTCACTCCCTGGATGCCTCACTTCAAAAGCAAATCACACAATGCAATTGTGTCCAACCTCACATGGTAAAAATAAAGGCTCACAAAAACATCCCCTTGTGCTATGGGATGGAAACAGGATAATTCAAAATAAAACAAACAATAAATAACGTGAGCAGGAAGCAGTGTGAAAGGAGTATAAGACAGAAAATTACTTTCGCTCTTTGGTCATCATACAGGTTGTGTATCTTTGATAACGTGGTGGCTCTCGATGGCAATTCAAGTGCAGTCGTGCGTGATCCATGTGATCCAAATTATTTCATGCAGACCCTCATCCCCCACAATGGCTGCAAGCTGTAGCTAACCGTTTAGTTTTGCTGTTGAAAGCTTGCTGCTTGAAGGTTTGTCCATGGGTTTCACTTGCACACTGTCAAGCATGGTTTGCTGCAAGCTTGATGGTTTGGGGCTAACGAGGCTGTCTGAATTTGCATTAGCTGTGTGCTTCACTAGAAAATGGTATTTAAGACTAGATGTACTCCAGTGGTAACTCAGTTCTCGACAGTAACTACAAATAAGTTAGGTTTTGTCAACAGACCTATCTGACAGGGCTTTGAAGCTGAACTTTCCAGTCAAAATATCTTTTTCTTTATCCATTGTTCCCTGCTAGTTGCCATCAGTGACTGTATATAGATAAGATGGACGACACGTCTCCACTTCCTACCACTAAGCAAAAGTGAAGCCAAAATATCTTGTTTCCGGGAGCTGCCATCCTGCTTGTGTGATGTCATTTGGAGCCAGAGTCTGCACAGCAGAGTTGGGCCTGACGGAGGTTTGAGAGCAGCTGTCAATTGTGACCCCACACCCCCTTTTTATATTGTCAAATAATTAATTAAAAACAAACTTATCAGAAAAATTATAAAATGTTTGGGGGAAAAACATTTGATGTACTTTGATTTTTAGTTTGGCTCATGTCCCATCCACTAACATGGAGGGGGCAGGACATTTGACCTATACTGCAGTCAGCCACCAGGGCTTCACTTTTGGGGAGCTGTCATGAGGGCCATATTTATATACAGTCAATGGCTGCCATCTGAAAGAAATTTAACTTTGAAAATTTTGACTTTTCAGACTATTCAAAGATTCTCAGATTCTTCAGTTTTTTAAAGTTTTGATACATGTAATTTATATATATATATGTAATTTTAGTGCTGATATTTTTAAGATACTTTTAAGTAGAATTTTAAATATGCCACGTTTTGTATAAATATAATTCCACCCAGATTACATTTTTAATGTATTTCAATTGTTAGAAGAATATCCACTCTATCAAAACAATATCCAGTTGTAACGACTAAAGCATGATAACATATTTTTATTGTTATGTTTAGGCATTCAAAGCACTTGATTAAAGGTGCTCTGTGGATTTTTCATAGATATGTTTACATTCAATGTTATTCATCAAAATGCATTGTGTGTATCCTTTGTGAAAGAAAATTGAATAGTAGGTTATCATTTTATAAATCTTTTGTATATATGTTACAAATGTTTTCAAACTAAAGAGTCAATGTTTGTTATCAAGTGAATGTGATGTAATGTCGTTGTCATTTTGGGGATACATGTTGGTGAAGAAATCCTTCTCCTAGGCTAGTTGAACTCTTGAACCTGTTTCTTTCTGAGGATTGCTTGCTGACCTCTGGGGTTAGCTAGAGATATCTTTGTCTTAAAACTATGAGTCCTAAGCCTGTTTTAGAGACCATACTTGTTTGTAAGACGGTGTGATGGTTTGTGGAAGTGTCCATTTAGGGACCAGACTGTTTTCAGCTTTGCTTCTGGAGAGGTATAAAGCTGTCTAGATTGGGTTCACAATAATCAGAGAGAGGGCTGGCTTTAGGGAAAGTGCCAGCTGAACAACATGCTTTCTCTCCAAAAATACAAGATGATTGTATTTTTGTTTGTGTTTGGACATTTGTATAATTGTTACTGATGATGTGATGGATCGTACAGTGTCTAAAACTGCTTCAACAAGTAACAATGTTTAATGCTTTCTTTATGTCTCCATGTGCCTCTTTCTCAAGAAAATTTCCACAACACCTTCAAGCCTGACAAATGTTAAATGCATTATCTTCCTAATAAAGCGTTTGCAAATATGATTTTAAAAAATACTTTACATCATGCATTGTTTATATCTGTGTCTGCTAGCTTGCAGTTTTCTCTTTCCTTGTCTTTGTTGGCCCATTGCTACATTTCTTTGAGTGTTACAGTTGGCAGCTGCTCAAAAACTTTGAAGGTGAAGGAGAAATCATGGTCTTGGTTTAGTATTGAAAAAGTTGACAGTGACTTGAAGCACAACGTGTTTACTTTATTAACATTTAACCAGAACCATGATCCTTCCCTCACTGTAACCACAATGCTTTCAGTGCTGAAACCTAACACCATACATGACTCAGGATGCAAACCCAAGCAGGTCATCCTATTATTAAGAGAACTGATTAAACTCCAATAAACTTAAAGGATAGTTTCACAATTTTCCAGTCTGTCTTAAAACAACAGTCAGGTGCCCATATGAACACTGAAAGAGGTTTTCCTTACTGTCATAATTCCACTGGCTTCAAATGCGCTTTCAATGTGAGTGATGGGGGCCAAAATCCACAGTGTGTCCACACATAGAACATAAACAAAAATCAATTGTATTTAAGCATGTTTTACAGCTGGGGTCTCTGTAACTGCAAACAGAAGTAAAGCATCTTTTTTCTTTAGTGGACTAAAACATGTCATTAGCTCAAAATCATGCAATTGCAAATAAGCAATTAAACAAATAATCCATTCTCATAAAATGAACCAAGCATCAAGCTGAAAAAACAATATTCATCCAATTAAGTATGTTTGTTGAGCTGTTAAAGAGGGCCTGTGGTATCCAGGACCCCAAACAGAACTGGGTTGAAATTTTTTTAATTTGGGTTGCCAGCACCATAGTCATTCATTTGCTTTGTAATATCCAGTGCCCCTCCTTTCCAAATACCACTGAATGAGCAAAAGCTCTTATTAGAGGTACTGAAAAGTAAAGGAACAGGCTATTTGCACTTTGGACAGTTTTTAAAGTCACCCTGGCCATATCTCCAGCGTAAGAATTCAATTTGGCCATTGCAGGAGAAAACTGAAAACCGTAAAGGAGGATTTAGAGTGAAATACATGGCATGGGGGATTCGTTAAGAAATAAAGTTATCTTGGAGTCTGGCTGGGGAGATATAAATGTGGCAGAACTGATGAGGTTCTGAGTCATTATCTTCTAGGTGATAGCATGGTTTTTTCAATGCATTTTTTCTAACCTCTTATCACTATAATTGCCTTAAGGATTTTTTTTTTTTCGTTGTCTTCATTGGCTTCAATTTTGTAGTGTCAGGAAGGTATTTCTAATCATTTTTCTATAAAATGATGCTACATTTTACACAGGTTTCAATGATGGTTGAAGCTTGTTACCCTATA
Organism: Thunnus maccoyii; assembly: GCF_910596095.1. Lineage (NCBI taxonomy): Eukaryota > Metazoa > Chordata > Actinopteri > Scombriformes > Scombridae > Thunnus > Thunnus maccoyii. The sequence goes on from NC_056543.1 coordinate 8,522,431, forward strand.
TGGTGCAGTGATATAATAATGTGTTTGGTTGTAACAGCGGGAGAGCATTCTGTGTCATAAGATAAATGACTGTGATTAAATAATGAACTTTCTGACTCTTTAACCGGGTTAGCCTCAGTGTCACTGTGCATTGCAGTCAGGAGGAAACATCCATGCAGACGTTGGCAATTGATCTACACAGTACAAATCCTGCTGGTTCTGTGCTATCTGCCCTGCCACAAATGAGAGTCAAAAGGATGGGCCGAGGGCCATGCTGTGTCCCCTGCCAGAGATTCAGGCCTTGAACAGAGAGATATCATGAATGAACAGAGGCACTCTATGATGACCCATTCGCACAGTTCCAAGAACTAGCACCAATAATTCGCTGACCTGACAAATAGTTTTTTTTTTTGTACATTTTTGTGTGATTAAAATGATGTGATTGTTCATCTGTCTTTTTTGTCTTTTAACAAACTAAAGTGGCATTCATGCCACCAAAAGGCATACTGTATAAACTGTTTATGTTGCTCTGTGGCCAACAGTCTATACACGGGGAGTCTCCAGAGATGCACGCTGATATTGAATCACTATGCTTACTCAGCTGGGGAGAGCACAATAGCCAAATCCCTGGAGGTGGAATATCAGGCCTGCAGTCAAGCAGCACTTTGTTAACACATAACAGGAAATATGTGCTGAGTAGAGGTCTGCTACTTTGATATTTTGCTGTCATGCTACACATGCATGTCATGCTGGGAAGTCTACTTGCAAAAACAGTAATAAGTACAATACAATGCAATAGGCACAGTATATTAAAAATATTTTACCTTTCAACTATAAGGTTCCTCTGAAATCAAAATGAGCTCACTTAATTATTCTTTAGCAACTTTTTATCATTCATTGTTAATGGCTCTGTAATATAATTTTTTAAAAGTGGATAATCACCTAATTAGCTTGCTTGCAAATGTTATGTCATGTTATTTTTAGCCAGTAATTAAATAAAATGTTGCTACTTAAACTATCTTAAAGCTCCTTTATACTCATAGTTCATAGTTCACTGACAGGTGTTTTTACTTATGCTGCCTGATAAGGGCTCTTCTCAAGACTGTGTAGGTGTGTGCGCAGCCTGTGCTTGATTGACATCTGACGCTCCTGTTGGCTTTGTTGCACCTGTTAGAATGGAACAGTTTTCATAGAAATCACATAATTTCCAGCATGGTACACCCTTTTTTAACCTAGACTAGACTAAAGGTCTAATTAGCTAGAGTAATTATAGATGACTAAATGGGTGCACAGGGCCTTTAACAGCAAAATATGAATGTGTCTGAGTATCCGATAAATGCTATAGAGAAATTAAGCCACTTTTTCAAAGATGCATGGCCCTCCCCTGCATTCTCTTTTGACCATCCCCTTGACATAGACAAAAACTGCAAAACCCTTCTTCCAAAATCTTAAAATAATATAACAGCATCAGTACAACTCTTGTGATAACTAAAAGAGCCCAAATGACAAAAAAATTAAGATGGTTTACCTTGATTTGATTTAAACATTTATATTTTCTTTATGAGTATGATGTAAGAAGTTTCACAATTTTCTTAATGCTCAATTTAAAGGTGAAATAACGGCCAAATATGAGGCAAGATATAGCAAAAATCTCTATCTTTGTGCCAAGAATAAAAATTAGGCTACTGCTGTCAGTGACTGCGTTTACATGCACACAGGTATCCTGGTTTTGAGTCTTATCTTGGTTTTGATCATAATCGAGGTATGGCATTTACATGGAACATGAGAAACTTGGTTATTCATATTCCTGCATACATGATTCTAACAGTATCCAGGTTTCTGATCATCTGTGTCCAGTTGTGTCTATATTTTTCGCCATCTCAGCCACTGTGTTCTTTACCAGTAAATTATGTTCAGAAACCTGGATAAGATGTTTACATGTGACAGTATCCTGGTTTCTATTGGAGTACTCCAGGTAGCATATCCTGGTTTTTCAAAACCGGGATAATGCCTTATGTAGATTTCTGAAACCAGGATAAGGTGTTTACATGTGCAAAACATAACCAGGAAACTCCAAAAATCTGATCATAACCAGGATACTGACTAAGTGAGCTGGGCAAAGTGCAGTTGCGGTGAGGGTGCTTAGGGGCTTGAGTACCACAATATCTTGACCCCAACCCCAAATTCCAAAAAACAGATATAAATATGAATTTATTGGATCTTGCTATAGCCTGACAGCAAATATCATTAACTGCTTCAAAATAAAAGAGAAATGTTAACAGTTGTTATAAAATGTACTGCAGACATACATATAAATATGTAGACCATGAATAAAAGTGTGTTCAATGTGAATAAGATGCTAATTTTACACCCTGTTTGTACATGCTGAAATTATCTGGGCTATCATCAGTCATCTGACAGAATAAAAAAACTCTCTCACCCATTTTGGACTCTGGCTCCAGTGCTCCCTCTCTAAAACTCCATGAAGCATGCCAAGTCCATGTCCCTTTGAATTGAAGGCTGGCACTGAAGGAGTGCACAGCTGCCAAGCTCTTCACTCTGGGCCTCAAAAGTGCTTCTGTTGACCTGTACCTTTTTAGCCCAGGTTTCATGTCTGCCCATGATCACTCCTCATTTTGCTCAAGTCATGTTAGGCTGTATGGTTTCATTCAAAGCAGAGGTAACCAGTATTGGGATTCACATAGGCTAGCTGTAGCTATTAAGTCATGTCATTCTGTAGGCTGTCACCTCTTGTGTAAACATGCACAAGTACTCTGGTTCAGCAAGAAATGGTTGAGAATTGTTTTGTTTAATTTTAGCCACACTGGCAGCATGACTCAATGGCAATGTCAGTCTGTTTGTTGGTCCACCTCTTTGGTCCAGACTGAAATATCTTAACAATTATTGGATGGATTTGCAATGACATTTGGTGCAGACAGTCTTGGTCCCCAGAAGATTAATCTTAACAACTTGAATGATCCCCTGACTTTTTCTTTTTCCTCTGTGTTACCATGAGGTTGACATTTGTGGATCAGAGTAAAATATTTTGATAACTATTGGGTGGATCCCAGAGAAACTTCCTACTGTGACTTTTCCTCCAGAGCCACAAGCAAATCAAATATTTTACATATTCAGTGAAATAGCATGACATCTACTGGCAAAAAAATAATTACTGTAATACAGATATTCATGCTTCCCATAGAATGAATCCTTCTGATATTAGTGATCTTTGATCCCTGACTTTTCCTCTAGCACCACTAGCAGGTCAAAATTTAAATTTGGCCAATTACTTTTGTTTATGGCCAAATACCTGCAAAATGAATGACATTCCCTTAAGCCTCAGCTATACTATGTGTTAATAGCTACGTATTGAATATAGCATGTTACACATACATAATGTGAGATAATTATTACATGAATAAACATTATTACTTAAAGAGGATTAACCAGCAGTAAGGAATAAGTAAAGTTAATGAGTGAGATATAAAGCGTGTTGATAAGACAGCACATTAAGCCAGTCTCAGACTACAGGGGTTTTGGGCCGATTTATCCCCAATTCACCCCTCCCGACAATCAGAGGAGGAATCTGGTTTGGGACCTTGGTCAGTACTGATGTTTGGCCCAGATTATCTGGTAATGTGAGGGATTTACAGATCCAATATTAAACCTCCAGAACTGCCTGCAGACTCATAATAATTTCAAACATGTCTCACCTCTAGTTCTCACTGAGGAACAGACAACCCGTGTTGACCGTGTCTCCCTAACCATTTTTCATCCAGACTCTTTTAGCCTTCTGCTTTTGTTTTTTCTCACTGCAAATCATTGTGTTTACATCTGCTTCCCAGTGAGATCATGTGGGATCACATCAGGTGGTGCATTGGTACATTGCACGATAATGTTGATAATATCTTGTAATGTGTGATGTGCCATTATTTTCAAATCTTGTAATGTGTGCATGCTTGAGATTAGAGAGAAGAACCTCTGTGAAGTTTCTCCTCATGTGCGTGATGCAACCCGATTTCAAAATCGGTTGGGATTTTAAAACTCTTGTAGTCTGAGCCCGGCTTTAGTGAAAGCTGGTGATTCGCAATGTTAGGGTCAGAGGTTTGTGTAAAATGCAGCAGGGCTCATTAAAGTAGCTATCTCGAAGATCTCCATTTTGTTCTCTTTGGTGATACCATATAGCGTTAAGCGGTAATTGCAGGTGTGTTTTTGGACCTCACTCAACCTCACTGGCAGAGATTCAAACAGTATCACTGTTAGGGATGTGCAGAGAGTCCAGTATTTGTATTTGTATCTGTATTTGTTGAGGCAGCAAAATTACATATTTGTATTTGAATAAAAGTGGAAATAGGTGTAACAATACTGTTTTTGCTTTCATTACACTTCTAATTTTAGGATATTAAAGTGTTAAAATAAGTATTCTTCAATAAATGATTTTGCAAAGAAGGGTTCCCACACCAGGTCTTGAGCCCATATCTCTCAGACCACAGACAACTGTACTGACCACTCAGCCAAAGCTCAACTCCACCAGATACACAGACTTGCTGCTATTTATACATCCATGACACAGAGACAGACAGAGTGGAGCAGAGGAGAGTGATAGAGACAGTGATGTAACAAGTGAGTAACCTCGCTATACTACGAGTCCCGACCAGTTAGGCCTATTTGACATGTTTTCTTTTCTGCCTGAAAACAAATCATTTTTAAAATATTTGTACAAAATAAATATTCATAAAAACCCACTATTTGTACTTTTCCGAATACTGTATTCAGATTTGGCTCCATCCCTATCCGCTGTGTGATGTCACATTAGCACAAGCGAATTAAAGACAGAGTCTGTTGCAGATCCACCTACCCTCTCTGGCGGATAAACCACTGGGTGATGAAAAATGTGCACTAACTGCTTGTGATTTGAATGCATGGCAGGAAGGTCATAATAATCATAATACTGCAAATGCAAGAGCTTTCATCAGCAGGCCATAGGCTCAATCATTATTGTGTTACCTCATTCATTGATAGATGGTGACTTAACAGACATTTATTTAAATGAAAATCTTTGAGATTATAACTTTAAAATGTTGTGTGAGAAGGTATGGATCCCTATCTACCAGCTTGCAATGGCACACATTGTGGTTTTCTTCAAATAAACAATGTCACTGCCTACTTTTCCTCTTCTCAGATGAAAGAAAAGCAATTCTGGGGATAAAAAAGGTATTTTTGACAGCCTGTGAACCACATCTACAAAGGACCGTCTTGTGGTGCTGGCAGCATTTAAGAGCCATTTCTTCCTCATTCAACACATGTGCCAAGGTCGTCAGGCGAGATAATGAGGTTTTAGCATCCAATGACTCCCTTCAACACTGCTCTATTAGTTATGTAAAGCAGGCAGACCCAGGTTATTGACTTTACTGAAGGGCTCATGTTAGACCAAGAAATTTAAAAATTTTACCTGCATGCTCAAGTGAAAAAAAATTGGCCAGGAGGTTCTTCTGTCATCTTCCTCTTGATTTCAGTAAGTGAGCTCACATGATTATTTGACTGCACAAAATGTACAAAGTTGATATTTGGTATCCACACTCTAACCTTTCATTCCCTACAAAAATACACCAAACTCAGCACAGGAGGGATTGTGGAGTGACAATAATAACTCCACCAGCAAACAACCAAACACAGCAGTCCTGGCTTAAGGACATTGTCCTCTTGCAAAGTGTGAATCGGATATATGTTGCTGTGAGAAGAGTATATTATGTGAGACTCCAGATGTCAGCAGCTATGTCTGACAGCTTAATGAAAGCATGGACTATCACTGCATAACTTCACTCAAAAAGTTGGAAATTCTTATTGTAATTCTAAATCTAATTGTTGAAGATTTGCAAGCGTATACAGCACACTCTACATCCCAGCTGTCCCCATGATTTTCAACATGGTCTTTGAGGTTGGGATAGAAAGAGCTATGTGCACCAGTTGTGGATTTGACTTAATGATTAATTCACATTAAAAATTTCACATTAAAAAATTGTGTAACTGGCATAAAGCTTACTATAATTGTGCATTTGGTTCAACAGTATAAAAAACATATCACCAAAATTAAAATAGAATAAGATAAAAGTGTGATTCTTTCCAAGTGGTTTGATCATCTGTGAATGTCTTTCAGATACCATATAATAGACATAGAGGTTAATCACATCTAAATAATACATACAATTTAACTGGCTTATCTGTCTTTATGTTTAAATTTGGATTAGTCTAGAACTCCCTTGAACTAATATAATATACTGTAAACAACCCTCAATTATAAAAAATTATTATATTAATACATAAATATTAACATTTAAGCGTAAATTATATGTGAATGGAATTAATCATGTATTTCCATGATTTGTGTCCTGGTCTATTAACATGCAACAATGCTTTTCCAACTGCACTCTGATTTGACATTATTTTACAATTTTGCTTGGTTTTGAATGTTGCTGCACAGGAGAGCATTATCACTCATCAAGTAGATTCTGATTAAATTGGTTGAATTTGAACACATTCTTCTTTATATTTTTTATTGTACTGCTGTGCAGAATAATTTAAATTATAGAGTAAGGATTGCAAATCAGAGTCTACTCATTCTGTTAAAATCATTCAATATATAAAGTGAAACTAGTTTGTAAAAATGTGGTCACAAAACCATCAACTTGAGATATCTGATTAAGAAAAAGAACACTTCCACAGTTGACTACTCTGTTAGCTGAATTTCTAATTGTCTGACAGCGCCTGTGAAAGGTCTTTAAGTTGATCTGAGTGATGTTTCATGCTGTGCCGCAAATTTTAATGCTGCACTCAACCGTTTAAGGTTTAAACTGTGTGTGTTTTAGATCACCTACAAACACACATTGTGCACTGCATGACAACTATGAAGTTAGTGAGTGAAAGGGGACATGAATTCATGATATGTTACAAGGTCATATGAACTCAACATTGTATCATTAAATTCAAAGGTTAAAACTTAAAAGGAACATTTCCTGCACCGTAGAACCAATCATAAACACAGTTTGCCTGCAGTGAGGTCTGCATTACTTGTGTCATCAAATATATGAGTGTCAATTCAAAATCTCTTCGGAGAGCAGAGGCCTGCCCGGAGGCATCTAAAGTTTGAGCATTGAGATTAAAGATTGGGAAAGTACTGTGCTAGATATACGTATTTGACATTTCTGCATGAGTGATTTAAACTGTTGGGAGCGATGAAGTAGGAGTGTATGAGTAGAGCTGACTTTATCTCATGAAAGAATAAGGATAAACTACAGTGACATCAGTAGAATAAAAAGAACTCAGAAAAGTCAGAGAGGAAGGTCCTGTTATCGTTGCACAAGAAGATGCAGAGTTGAGTTTGAGTTCAACTGAATGTGGAGAGTTCACAGAGTCATCAAAAGACTTGACGTAGGCAAACTGTGGTTGAGTAAACTTCTAGGGGATGCAATTACATTTGCTGAGGAAACCGGTGGGTACCAGTTCACAAACAGTGAGTATGCAGAATCCAGCTCTCTTTCAGAGAGCAAAAACATCCATGAAAGATAAGAGAAAAGCATACCACCCAGGCGAGCAATATGGAGATTTAACAGCAAGTTTTAGACTCAGCTGGGGAACCAGTATTAAGAATCATTAAAATTAAGACTGTTATATAAAGAATGATGAAAGCTCCATCATATGAGATTATGCATGTCAACAAAAATAGGTGTGTCAGTGTTAGAAATGTTTGGGATTCTTGTCAAGGCTCTGAGCTGAAGAATGGGATGAGGTGGCACAATAATAGAATAGAACACAATCAGAGGAACTCTTGGCTTTGGGGAATACTACTGTGTATGTGAAAAAAAAAAGCTGTAAAGAACTTTTTGTGGCTCCATGAGGGAGCTTCGCAAAATCTGATAAATTGCCCCAAGTGATGTCACTAAATGTAACATTAGTTGGGGCTGAAGACTACAAGTCCAAAAATGAAACAAATCTGGGGGTGTGGAGTTGAAAGAAGTGAGGTGACTAGACATCTGTAGCTCGCTCCTCATCTCTGCTTGAGGCTAGCAGCTCGAGGCTACATTAGACGCCACTAGCATAATACACCCAGATGTCTGACCGAACTGTCAGAGGTCATAAATGGTAGGCGTTATGTAGGTGCCAGAAGAAAGATAGTGTGGAATAAAAAGGACAATATCTCTGATTCAGCTGCATCAATTTTTGATGTTTTCTTTAAACTGTCCTTTGTGAGTACAACAATGTAATAGGAGTGCAATGCTGAACTGGTGGAGTAAAGTCTTTTTTTTGTTTTGTTTTTGTTTTTAATTTATTTGCACGGTAAAACAAGGCAGCAGAAACACAATAAGAAAAAAGGCAAATTGTGCAGGTAAGATTTAGAAAATTCCTTGAGGCTTATAGAAGGAATCTCACCTCAATATGCATTATAAGCAAATACAAAAGTCATGTAATCCACAAAAATAAGCAGACAAGCAATTGTAAGATCAAAAAGCAAACATAAAGTTAAATAAATAAAGTTTTGAACATTATGAATGCAAATGGTGAAATGCCAATGGTGCCTGCCATTGGAGAAGGGTTATCACTATGACAGGCCCCTGAGCTGCTGCTTGAAATCATACTGTACATTGAACTCACTAATGATGCACCTACAATCTGGAAATTATCTCTGTCAATTGAGTGATTGATTGTGGGCGCTATTCTTTGCTCCTATAATCAAAGTAGACCAGCATGTTTATCTTTAGTGGCCTTCTAATTGCTTGGCTCGTGTGCAAATTGATATGGCATGCAACTGTAACACAGCCTATAATGCCTCTATTAATCTCATATTCTTGGTGATTGTTCTCGGTACTAGATGAGATTGATGTGCGCTCTCTTTTCTCAATGATCCGATGATGTTTAGTGATTCTCTTTTTGTCTTGAAGGTCCAATTGTTTGAGCTCTCTGCAAAGAGCTAACCAATTAACACTTTCATAGTACTGTAACTAATGAAAATGCAATACAGAGCCGGCCACTGGCATAGGCAGTATAGAAAAAGGCGATTAACTCAAGTCTGACGCTTTACTCAAATGGCACATACTTTAACTGCAACATATATCTAACACACCCCTATGATTATGGCAGTTTACTTAAGCCTTCAGTGCTCTGCTCATTGCCTGCTGTCACTTGCTGCTACTGCTGTTCATATTGCATTTCCTAAGTCCCAACTCCACCACAGCATCCACCTAGGCTATGAGTTTATCTACCCCTAGGGGGGAAGTTGTTATCATCACTCCCCACTCCCTGCAGTATTGAGCTTTGTGTAACCTTGTTTATATAGCATATAGCCCTACCTCCACCCCAGCATCTACCTGTAGGATGGAAGTCCTTTTGGGGGGAGTTGTTATTGCCGCTCCCCACTTCCTGCTGTGCGGAGCTTGGTGTTTCCTTATGGGGAATGACAAGGTCAGAGCCCAGACACCAAATATCAGCACTGTATATTTTCAGCTTTTACATAGTAATCCACTCCACTTTCATACATACATTAAGATATGATAAAAGTAATGTACATATATATTGCAGAGGCAAAAGTGCTTTCCATGGTATCAGTGGATGATTTTCAGCTGCGGTTCTGCCTGCTCAGACCACTTCTTATCACAAACAAGCATGGTTTCTTGGCAGAGGTCTAGCTTTGCTTTACCTTAAATCAGGTTACCTGTCAGTACTTGGAAAACACAATGTTCATGTGAAGTTTTGGAAGATAATGATCGACCGTGGCTTTGGAACTGCTTTTCAGATAATAACAAATTTAAGGCAGGGACTGGAAGTGTTACAAGGACATTATGGTACTATGTAGTAAGGAGAAGGCCAGTTAGAAAATACAGTTGAGGGTTGTATCTTAAAGCTTCCTGGAAGAATATTACTGCACCACACTGTATCTAGGTCAAGAGAAGTTAAATTAATTCAGCTATAAACTTTTGAGGAGACTGCAAACAAGCCCTTTGCATCTAATTCACTGTACATGAGAACAAAAATAAAATAATAGCCGTATATGGAGGCACACTTAAACATCTCTTGTGGACACTCTCAGTCTATCTACCTGCCATTGGCGATACTGACCTGCATTGAGGGAGAGGCATTGTTACTTGTCAACACAGGGCAGGTGATGGCCATTAAAAAACCAAACACCTCTGCCTGTCAAGTTTCTCTCCACTCTTCCCCTGGATGTGGTGATAGTGTTGTTGATGAGGAGAGCTTTCTACGGTTGCAGACATAGGTATGGACAGCTACGACATATTTTTTTCCGTGACAGATGGATTTCACCTCATTACTTGGTAAGGACTTTCTCTTAATTGGAGTTCGGGGCACTTCCTGTCTCTGTGACATGAATCACCTTTCTTTTTTTTATGTTTTCTGTTTCTCTCTGATTGGCTACTATGACCAGATCAACCACCGTACTTTGCCCAACAGCAGATAAAAATGTCTACCACAAACGCAGGTAACAGTTTGATTTTTAAAGTACAGCTAAGGTCACTATGAGTGCATGTAAATGATGAGATGATCAAAAAACTGTAATAATTATCACGTCTTAGATTAGTTGCAAAGTGGTTCCAAAAGTCTTTTTCCCATTCTATCTTCCTATTCCAAACTTTTCTTTAAACAATATCTTCAGTATTACATAACATAGAAACACAGGACTCTCCCAGATGATGTAACAGTCATTTAGGTCTATATTATGACCACCTGTTTTAATTATTTAAATTTTCTGAGAAATCATGTTTTGGCTAAAAATACTATACTCACAAGCCTCAGCCACCGTCGCTATGGAGAAGACAATCAGAACGGTAATGAAGTCAAAAGATCATAGTTTCTGGGTCACTTTTGAAATCAAACTCACACTGCAGTCTTCTCAACACCGTAATCTATAATCAGGTATTTTCTAATGTAATTGTTCATCTTTTGTACTGATGATTTAACTGGGAGAGTTTCATGCCAATCCAAGCCATAGAAGAGTTCAAACTCTGTTGCAACTCTATTATAATCATAAAAATGCTCATTTTAGCGATACAAATGTTGATTTATTTGATTGTACATCATGTTGCTCATGTAAAAAGTTCACCTCAGTTATTCATCTCCGCAGCCTGGCATTGTCCTCTAGTTATGTTAGTTAAGTTTGCTCAGGTGCATAGCAACATGAAGAGAAAAATGCAGTTGATGTTAACATTTACATCCAGTTTTCACTGTAGGTAAAATAGCAAATGAGAGTGAATTGAGCGAATGAGCGAGTTAGAGAGAATGCACTAACAGCAGTGTGTTACATCATTCCAGCTTCTCTTGATGGCTGATGCACTGTATTTTTATGTCTTTACATCTATAATTCAGAATTACAGGGATGAGAATGCAGACTATTAAAGTATGCATATGGAATACAAAAGCAGAATCAGGGTCAGACCTACAACTACATTTTTATAGAGCAAGCCTGTTCTATTTGAGCATCTGAAAACTCTTCATTGCTATGTTGGATTTTTGGCTTCTCTTAAATGAACTCACGCCATGTGCGACACATGCAGGGTCACCTGAGCAGGTAAATGAAAGTACCATTTAGGTTTTGATAGACCACATTTGTCGTTAACCTTCAAGTATAATGGCATTGTCATTCTTGTAATGGAATCTACTCATAGTACTGGGAGGAACAAAATCACCTATGGTGTTAGACATGATGTAACGAGGGAGAATGATCACTCACATGAAACACATGCCTCTGTGTGTATTGATGTGAGAAAATGGCTGGTAGATGTCATCTGTCTTCCACCACATGGATACACAAGCAATTGAATTGGTCTATTGCTCGCAACCTTACCTATGGGCTACAGATACAGTGCATTAGTCAAGAAAATAAAACATTCCATTTGGGAGATATTACACATTTAAGATATTAGCTGTTAACATGTTTTCCACTTGACAGGGCTGATAATTGAACACAATAAGTGAATTAACCTAAACCGGCTGTGATTATTAGATAAAACATTTCAGAAAGCAGGAAGCCAAAAACACCGGAGTGCAAGGCTGTGGGCATGAAATTGTGGGTGTGTAGAGAAATATGAGTCTTGGTATCACAAGAGGCTGAGCTGTAGAGATGTCTCTAAGGATCCATTAACATAATTAAGAAAAGTTCCCCATTTCATATAGTATAGTACTTGACTAAACTGTACATCAAAGAAAAGGATAAATTTTATATGTGGCCACAAGATAGGCCAGGAGACTTCCACTGTTGAACAAGAAATCTCCAGCCAAGCATAATGGCACTCTGAATACATTCATCAAGCATCTAAGGAATTGTATTTATAACATATTAAAAACACATCAGTTTGCCACACCATTACATTGGGTGACATGTTCCTTCACCACGAAGGTTACAGTCACGGTGGATTACAATCACGTTTTCAGCCTCCAGAGAGAGTGGTACCTTGCATGGGAGACACCACTGCACATGTATGTGAATGCAGTTCCTTTTACAGAGTTTCACTAGCTTGCTGTGCTACATATCACAACTTCTTGACTTTGTACCACATTGTACACAAGAACTTTAGTTCAAAGTCAAGAGGTTGTGCTACTGTATGATTTTATATAATGTTTGTAGAAGAAACTTTTTAGAATCGTTTTCATCTGATGATCACGAGAGGAAAGTTAAACTGGGACTCTAAATGACAAGTCAAGCTGCAGTTCGTATGGTGAAATTAATTATCTCATACACCTGAAGAAATATTTATTTATTGTCAACAGACAAAACCTTTTTATACTTGTGACACAAAAAGACATCTAAATGCCATGTGTTTTAATAAGAATATTACTGCAATTTGATCTGTTACACATTATGGGCAGAGAAGCAATCATTATCATGAGATGTGTCACATACAGCGAAGCAAGGTGAAATTCTTGTTATATGACTGTTTTGCAAAGATACATGAAGACAGGAAATGCATAACATACCATCCAAAGACTGTCTCCTATTCATTTGAATGGGGGTATTGCATTTCAGCTGTGGGCATTTTGGCCGTAAAATTGAGCCAGAGTCAACTTTTGGAGAAACGCAACCCGACATCACTAGGGCCAAAGGCTACGATGGCCAATCACAGTCGGAGATCAGACTTATCAGAGCTGTAAACTCTGCCACGAGGGAGTACAAAGACGTTACTAAGAGGAGGGGAGGACATTTCGTTTGATAATGTTAAAAGTAAAGTTAGACTTTGCTGTCTGCTTCCTGACTTATTTTAAAAGAGGAGAGAGAGAGAGAGAGAGAGAGAGAGAGAGAGAGAGAGAGAGAGAGAGAGAGAGAGAGAGAGAGAGCAGCTGTGGTCAAGCAAGCTAGTGAGTGAATGAAGAGACAGAGCGCTGGTAGTGAGAAAGCCGGTGAATCAGAATAAAACGTTATTTTCTGATTGTTTCACAGTGGTTACGTTCTAGAGCACAAATAAACATGCCCACACCTCCACACATCTCCGCTCAAACCTGTGGCAGTGGTCCACATCACCTGATTTGGTCTGAATACAGCCTTACACAGGAGGAATATTTGGTTACTTTACAGGAGCTATCCACTCAGCACCACAACAACATGATTTTACCTTTCTGTTTCACTCAGTGGCCTCCTGTGCACTGTATATATTTTTTTCCTGGCCTTCAATGGCTCACAGCAGGCCCAGTGTAGTGCAATATGGTTGTGTTTTCAGCAATAATATAGTCAATAGAGTTTAAAAGAACTACCAAAACTCTCCAACATAGATTTTTCATGACACTGAGGGAGCTCTCTAATTTAATCATTGATTTTTTTGTTTAGCTTACAACATCAGGCTATTTAACCGATATTTTCTCCCATATATCCTTCCTTTTGCTGCAAGGATACATAATTACAGCTCCAGAAGCATCTTCTCTTCAAGCAGTATTCCAAGTCTAGCACTAGAAACCACCCTGGGGCGAAATCACAAAGAATGGATTGTGGTCGCTGATAGCACCATGAATTGTACATCATTTGCAAATGCTATCTGCCCCGTCTCAAGGTCCGATTTGCCCTTGTTTCGCGCCCAATTGAGTGAGCAGAGCAGTTTTCAGGGTTTCAGGCTTTTCTCCACATTTCAGCAGATTGGTCCATAATGAAAACTGCAGAGAGCACAAAAGCCTCAAATTACATGTCTTTAATTATCTGAGTTGCACACACTCTCCACAATCACAAACCAACTTTCATGTATTTTGCTCCTTTTACTTTGCTAGTATTTTGCATCTTAAATCTACTGAAATGTAAAATGTCAAAATATAGTTATTAATGTGACTCAGGCAGGTCTGAAACATTGTAGATTAATGTCTGAATCTTACAATAGTGTTGTTCAGGTATTAATGAATGTATCTGGGATTTCACAGAAACATCAGTACTGATGTTCCGTTTGTTGCCCACATCTGGCTGTGTGTCACAGCTGGCTGCAGCATCGCACAGCAGCTGAAACGATAAATCCAAACTGAGACGCCCATTTACGCACGTGGCACAGCAGTGGTAACTTCATTAACACCGGATCGGTCAGGATCTGATGGTAATTAATGTTCTTTGTTCTGCTACACATCTACACCGGTCAGCTGTTACACACAGGTTTATATGGTGGAATTGTTTGTGATAAAGCAGCCCATATGAATGAATCCTGAGCTCCATCAGCGCCCCCCCCAATGTCTGACTGAAGATTTCGCCCTTGATTTCAATATCATTCAAGCCTCACAAGCCTGAAGATTTGAAAAGAGGGAGAGAGTGAGTGAGTGTGTGCTTCAGTTACCACCAACTCTCTGAAGATGCTAATCATTTCACTCTAACTGTGTGTGGCTATTAGCACTGGACATTGTGAACTGGACTATTTTTGCAATGAGGCTCATTTGCATAGAAAGGGGCCATTTTGCTGCGCAATCCTTTTATGAATTTGTGCCTTTGTTTTACATACCATTGTGGTAAAGACACACATTAAATTCATCTATAGTATTATCATGTTCCATTGATGGACTGGACACTAAAAAATGTGTCAGTCAAAATGTACAAATCACAATAAAGACACACTTCCATTCAATGAGAGTTAGAAAACAGTCACAACACCACTGACACATAGTTCAGGAAAACTTTAATTGTTTTTTCCACTGAGAATACAAAGGAAATTAGGTTTTGTAATGAAGTCAGACGTCTACTTACTTGTTAAAGTACCCTAATACCTAATCAGGCAAATTGAGATAACCAATATATTGATAAATAAAGTGTTACCTTTTAGTTCTTAATTGTCTCTTGCTCATAAAATAGTGAGCCTGTCTCCAACATATAATGGATGTTTTGCAGTTATGAACATGCTGATGTTGTTCATGTTGCTTCTAGCATTTGAGGCATGTAATTATGGCAAAGTAGGTATAATATCAAATGATTATCATGCACCCTTTTAATTAGTAATTGCATTTACAATAAAGTCTCAGTAATAATGCATTATAGTGCATTTGAGTCTTTATTCACATGTCCTTGAAATCCTTCAGAAAAGAGAGGGTCTAGACACTGTATAGGTTTTCACCATTTTCAGGCAGATAAAAATCAAAATTTTGACTGGCATGACAGAGCAGTTGGAGGTATCACTGCTTGCTGTATTCTTTGCTTTTCCAGCCAAGAAGCAATTCTTTTAACAGATCAATGAATTTCAACAGATGCTTGATTAGTTTGCCAACACGATGCTGTCAAGTTTGCTGGACAAAATGAGATTAGTTCTCATTTGCTTACAATACTGACATACCCATATGTACTGACATTCTCTTGGAGAATGGTTATTGGTTGCTGTAATTGTTCCTGCTGCCCATACTGACTGCAGTAATGGGGGACAAAATGCTAGGTCCTTTTTCTGTGTAAAAATGCATTCTTAAAGCAGCTATAATTGGTATTTTTCATAATGACAATGTATCAAATGACAATGTGTAATGTCAGAGGTGACTCCAAATGAATTGTAATAACTGCTAGAGGTGTAAATAATCAACTGATTGCAAACAAGTTCAACATATCAGCTTAAAAGGTGATAAAAAAAAAGGTGTTTCTGCTGTCCCCAAGTGGCTAAAAAAATCAGTAAATGCAGGTTTAATTTCAGCTGAAGCTAATATGAGGCTTCAGCAATCAGATTTAGACAAATCAAGTGGTTCCAAACTTACAAACTTTTTAATGTGAAATTCCCTCTTTGGGAGAGGGGCCGTAAAACAAAGAGGGAAATTTGTACTAAAAAAGGCGGACATAAACACTGTACAAGCTTGTGCCTTTGACTATTTATCAAAGTACCAGATATTTTTTAACGTAGTTGTTCAATCTTTTGTACTGATGATACAACCAGAAGAGTTCATTGTGCTCCACCCATCAGTAACCCAACATTGCCTATGCAGAAAATGAATGGGTCCTGTTTTCCCTCTATCAGTAAACAGCTAAACTAAGCTGGTCACTAGGAGCAGCTGGCCTTTGTCACCCAACAATCTTGTCGCACCTCACTTTTGACATTTTGAAACGGACAATCGAGGGAAAGAGGATCAAGCGGGAAATATTAGCAAAAGCAACAGGTGGGTAACACAAGCTAAAAAAATAAAACAGTCAGCAAGATGATGGAGAGAGATGACAATTGGCATTTTAGTGAACACTTTTTGTGATGCACATGTAATAAAATCATCACAGGAGTTAAAGAGGAATGAGCAAAAATAATGGTAAATACCCTGATTGTTAATCACAACTGTGGATAAATCCCTGTAATATCTGGGGCTCCATGTCTGTCATGATATTCTCCACAGAGGACTGAATGTCAGAGCTGTGCCACTGGCTTCAATATCTCCATTTGCATTCTTGGCTGTCTGGCTTCTGCATCACTGAATGGACAGGACTAAAAATCCTGCTTAAAGGTCAACATCTGGTGGCTTTGCTTCCTTCATGTTAAAGCCGGTAGCATAGCTAAGAAAAAATGTGAAAATACATACAATGCTTTGAGGAAACTAAGCTTCTGTTCCTGTCTTTACCATGAGAACACTATACCTAATATTTGCTTTTTTCCAAATATAAATAGTAGCTTACCAGGGCCTTAGTGTTGTCATGCATGTTGTTCAATGCTAACTACTGCCCATCAGCTCATCATCTGTCACTGGTAGCCTGACAGATAATGTTGGCTGTTTTCACTCACATACCCCCACTTCAGCCACGTTCCACTGACAGAGAGAAACAGTTGCAGATTTGCAGAAGAGGTCCCTGATGTCTTTATCTTAACACTAATTCACTGTGCCCTTCACGTTCTACATCCTCTCTTCCTGCAGGCTGTTTGTTATTCTAGTCATGCAAGTCCCTCTTCATTTGTTTCTCCCTCTCTTTTTCTGAAGCCTGGTCTGACCCCCAACCCCCTCCCACCCCAATCTGTCCCTCTTGTCTCTGCCTTCCCTGTCCAAAGGTCTCATTTCTGAGTCAAGGTGAAAGTCATAATGAAATCATCGCTATTCAAATGAGCACTGTCTTTTTAATATCTCATTGAATATTTGTGGGTTCTTGAGTGACTCTTACTGCATTTACATTTAGTTACTTTATGAATAGTGATCCAATTTCTAAAAACCTAAGTGTAAATGCAAAAAGACGTGGTTTAAGATGCAATGTAGCCAGATGTTACAAAGGTGAAAATGCACCTGTCTCTCCAAGATGCATACATGAGTTGCTTGACTCAGAAAGAAAAGCAGCTCCAGTGAATTCAGCACTGGAGTAGCATTTATCTGATCCCTGATTATGTCCACCACTGAATGAATTATTTGTATCAGTGTGGGAGTAGTAAGTGTGAGGGCCTGTGAAGGTGACTGAACTTATGTCTTGTTCTTAGTTCATTATTACAGATTATCCATGTATTAGTGTTAGTTTATAGCTACTTGCTGGTTAATGTTAGCTACTCTGTTATTGATATAAGTAAACTGCTTAAGTGTACAAGTTATTCCTATCCTGGTGTTTCTGGCAGTTACCAAACAGATTCGTCATCAGTATCTAATTTTGTGCTGGCATAAAGTTCATATGTTAACATTATTATAAATGTTGCTAACATTCATGGTTTTTGAATTAATTTCAGTGGGAGGGTTAATTTATTTATAGCAACTACCAATAATAATATACACCAAATTTAGAATGTTACACAATGGCACAACAGAGAGCAAACCTGAACACTATTTACATTTCAAAGCAACCACAGTACACAACATGAAATTACAGTATGTTTAAGATTCAGAATTGCACACATAGAATTTGCTTCTGCAAGGTTATTTTGTACCTTCAAAGGAACACAATTGCAAATGTTTCTTTTGCAGAAAAATCACACTTCACACCTACACATTTGCATTTAAGGGTCTTGCTTAAAGGCACTTAAGGGTGACTACCACAAACAGCACCACTTGCTATAATACATGAACATCTGAACTTTCCAACTTACTAGAATGCTAACGTATTCTACTGATTTCACGTTTGTACAGTGAAATCTTTGGGAATACACCAGGTGTCCTCAGGATGCCTCCTGAGCTCCCGCAAAGATGTCAATGCAGGACACGCAGCTGGTGCAACGGCAAAACAATCACTCATCACAACAGAGAACAGGGTTTCATTCCAGGTGGCAGCATCTCCAGCTAGGTAGTGAATAATGAATGAATGAGCACCAAAATTGCACTGCCCCACCTGATCTGTCTGTACTGCATAAACACAACCTCAGATGTAGGCTACTACAGCACCCACCCAGGCATAAGTGGGTTCATTTGGGGCTAAGCCATGGAATTACAAAAAGGCACAAGCCTATTCATAGTGTTGTAATGTGTATAAAATGAACCTGTGCATTTGTGATGTAATTGACTTTGTGTTGGCATGGAGATAGGAGAAATTGGAGAAAGCTGATATCATACCAATGCCATTTTTTGCCCTGTATTTCTTTTGATTAGTAGGGGAAGAGGAGAAGGAAAGGATTTGCACTTTGACACAATTAAAAATAGCTACATGTCTCAAGATTTTGCCAAGTTGTTTGTTTGTTTGTTTTACCGTACAAGCAGCATTGTGTAGGGATTCACACACAGCTTATCAGCAATCAGACTTGTTTTTTTGTCTTTTTTTACCTTGGTGATAAACTGGTAGAAGCACTTTATGCCTCTCCATTATCACCCTTGGAAACTGTTTGGAGATAACGAAAGGCTTACCTTTTAGCCTTGGGCCCAGACATTTTACCTGTTGACGCCGCTTGAAGTGATCAAAGCTGATGACAATTGGCCTTGCGGCTGCATCTGCAAATGATCTTCTCTTTACGAAACAACATACTGGGGAGAAGACGGTTTCCCTTGTAGTCTCCTCTGAAAGCTTGTGGCCCTTTTGGGAAAATACTTTGACCTGCTCTTCCACATGTTTGCCAGTGATAATTAGATGATCACTCAATGATCTGTTTCTGTCAGACTTCTATTTTCCTTTTTGAATTTTTGAAACATATGATTTCTTTCTCTTTTTCTCGCCATTGTTCATCCTCTGCTATATTGACCCATTGAAAGAAGATTTAACTGTCTTAATGTGGACATACTCTAATTTTAGATAAGTAATTTTTTTTTTTAAATATTAGTAAAATTGCATGTATGGATCAGTCGGGTGCTAACTGTTGAAAAACAATAACATAATAAATATTTATTCACTATTGTTTTGGTATTGTTTTTGTTTTCTGTTTAACAACCCTAAATATGTGTGTAAAAGTATTTTCATATACACAGAATTCTCACAGGTTCGGTGAACTTGCTATGAAATAGTATCCAACATGATCATATTCTCCTGAAATCTAACTGGCAAAGAGAATCAGTAATGAGTCCATCTAAAACTGATGTTTTAAACATCTAGACCCTACCTGACATTGCCCTGCTGGATTCGAAGTTCTCTCACCTGCTGTTAAAACAACCATCTATGCTGCTCATCACTGTAGGACACACTCCTGGCTGACTGACAAAATTGTTTCAGTATGTCTAACAAAAGTGTAAAATCATCTGCAGGGTCACTAGAATGATTTCATGTCCACACGTGTAAAATGTTAGATGGGTGTATGTAGATTTTTTGTGCGTTGAAAAAAAAAAGTCTGATTATGTCTACACAGGCTGCATAGCAAAAGCAGCATGTTAGCAGAGGCTGTAGGTCACGAGGCTGTACTATTGATTATAATTCTGGTCACAGGACTGTTTATTGTCAGTACATTTTCAGCAAGTGACATTCTGTACCATTTGCAATTTCACGCTATTTTTATCCCTGTTACCTGTTGGGATGCTTATCAAAAGTGTATTTTCACATTAAACATGATAATAATACTGGGCACTTGTTACCAACAGATTTCTTTTTTTAATTTTGGTACCCATAAACACAACTGCAGGCTGCCCATAGCACAGTGCAATTTGGAGAAGGAACTTAAAGTTTGAAGTGGAGTTGGAGTAAACTTCAATAAACTTCAATAATGGTCAATCATACTGGGTGCTTTCCATTCTGCTAATTATGCATCCTGGTTTGCACTACTTTATGTACAGTGAGCTAGTTTAGTTCAGTGGTTCCCAACCTAGGGGTCAGGCCCCTCCAAAGGGCCACCAGATAAATCTGAGGGCACATGATATGATTAATGGGAGAGGAAAGAAGAAAAACAAAGTTCTGATACACAAATCTGTTTTCAGGTTTGGACTTTTCTCTAATCTTTGATTTTTGGTAAAATATTGGATCATTTGAACATTTATTGAAATGAAATCATGTGAGAATTTTAGAGGAAAAAATCACTATTTGATGGAGGTGTTAACAACTCATAGACATCTGAAATGTGACCCCGACTGAACATTGGCCAAAAAGGCCAATCAAGGCCAAAAAGATTGGAAACCACTGGTTTCATCTTTAACAGTGTGTTGTATTTTTAAAGCTTGTTATGTTATTCAATGTGTAAAATCTGAATCAGAAAAGTAACTTGTAAGTAAAGCTGTCTAATAAATGTAATGGAGAAGAAAGTATAGTATTTTCCTCTGAAATGTATTGGAGTCTAAAGTATAAAGTTGCATAAAATTTAGATACTAACAACAACAGTTCTAACATGATTATATTTACTCATAGAATAAAAATATTATATGTAGTACTTGAATCATAAATGAATCATGAGAACACTTGTGTAACATTCTTTTTCTTTCTTCCTCTTTTCTTGTTTTCTGTTCCAAGTGCATCTTGGCTCATTCAGGAAAAATATACAGCCATACACTCCTTTACAGCCGCAAAGTCGTGGTTATTATTATTGCTATAATGTCAGCCTTATCCTTAAAAGGACGTAAGACTTATTGCATGTATGGTCTTCCATAAACTAATTAGGATATAGATTTTATTCAGAGCACTGATAGCTGTTTTTATTGCACCTTCACATCCATTCTGTTCATTCAGTAATAAACATATTTTAATTGTTTTTTTTATGTTATTTCTTTCAGTCACATTCTGTGACGGCCAGACACTGCAATAGATCCCTAATCAGTATTGCAGCAACAGTTATCAGGTGGCAGGTGTTTTACGTTTAAACTGTTACTGTTAATTATTTCTGCAAGTTTGACAGTTGAAATGCTGTGCGGCATGTGTAATTGCTTCGAAAAATGTCCTTTTCCTCACAGGACACTGCAATTTCTATTCCTGTTTTTTTTTCATAACACTGTTCAATTTATTTTATATTATTCTATATATTATATTTACTGTAAAGACTCCTACTGATAATAAGTGTCGTGTCAGTGACACAGCTAGAGAATACCAGGGCCCTGGAACTGGTACATCTAACTGTAGTGCAGCCATTCTTGATGTTACTAATTATGCTAATGCTTTTCTTGATATGGCAAAATGTGTAGCCAAAACAGTTTTTAAAGGGGAGAGAACTTCCTAATGTTAGATTCAGTGAAAACAATGAAGAGGCAGCTTCAGTGATACTCATATATGGAGGTCAGTGTTTAGCCAATTAGCCAATTCATTATCTCACTATTTTCCACACATTCAGTGGCTCACCAAGAAGTTCTGATTGGTGCAAATGGTATATATCTATAATTTATATACTAGTTCACAAGTTCATAGATGCACACACCCTCACATACACACACAAGGAAAAAACAAGATGATCCATGAAGTAGCATGTATTTAGACACAAGTGTCATGGATCGTATGAGGGGTACAATCACTGTCTTTGCTTTCACTGTGTAATTATCTTGATTCACTAGGCGCTGACTACATGGAAAACAAAGCATTAGTATACTCGCAAAATATTCAGCCATGCTGATAAAAGACGATTTCAGAGAACTGCAATAAAAGAGACATCAAACACACTGACAATGAAGGATGAAGAGAAATACGAAGGTAATTTGCCTAGGGACGCGTCTAAGTCCCCACTCTCTATAAATGTTTTTATGGCATTAAAAAAACCCCACAAAACTTGTCTTCAGACTTTTAAGATTAAGACAGTGTCCAATAACAAGAGAGGTGTTTTGACAGCTTGTCAAATCTCTCCCAATGGGAGTATCTATTATAAGTCTACTGTGTGGTATTTTTCTAATGACCAAAACCAGCAGCAATGTTCTATTCAAGCTTGATATCAACACGCTCTTACTTAACAGGGAGGCTTTAAATGTTATCAATGTGACTAATGACATAAAATTCAGAAAACATGCATTCATCTGTAAAGGTTTTGCAAGCTAAATGCAATGTCAACATAATATTTTTTCAAACTTTCATGAATATGAATGTAAATCATACCATGTACTTACAATTTTATAGTGCCATAAAGCATATAAAATATGTACAAATGCTTCAAATGGGCTTTGTTTGCAAATTTATGAACAACTACTTGGAACTACTTAAGATATGATTATGTGCTTACAATTGTTGACAAATGTATGAGTCAACACTTCTTGCATTTTGTTCCTCTCCTCATCACCCGATATGTCTGACATTTCATCACAGATTGCCCTTGAATGCCTGAGTAACTCTCCAAGATAAAAGCACCTGCAAATGAGTCTCACAAACCAGGAAAGCGTGGCCTGAACATGAACAGACTTGTGCTATCATTTGGTGATGCAAAATGACAAACATTCACTTGAGTAGCAATCAGTGTAATGGAGTGTTTCTGAAACCACAAGCCATTTTTCTTTGATTTTACAGAGTCTAATTGATCCTCCTTGTACTTGTTTCTAAATATTGGCAACTGTGTGTTCTCGGGACACATTTGAATGGTTTTCTCTCTTCTTTGCATGCATTGTGTGCCTGTCATACTCCCTGGTTCCTGACTGACATTCCCTAAATATCCCTTCACTACTGGCTTTGAGGTAAGTAATGTTGGTGTGCTGTCAGAGTGAATCACTTGCAGGCTTGTGCATGTAGCCATGGGTGGGCCTAGGTGGGCGTAATATTTCCCCATCAGCAGGTGTCATTTGGCAGGACGTGTCCTTGACAAACATAGCTACTACTTCATCCCTTATATAACCTTTGTGCTACTGTAGCCCTCATACAACTTACCAGCAACTACTTTCCAATTCTACAGAGCATGCAGAGCATACATGTACACTTTTTGTAAAGTCTTTTGATGGAACACAGAAGAGGAACTTTCAAGTGAACACATTTCCTTGTGCAGACATTTGTCAAGCACCTACCTTTGTCTGGTCCAAGTGGACAGCACCTTGTAAGGGTGCAGCACCTCCACCTTCCAACTATGCCCACCCATGACTATGCATGTGATTGTGGAGGGCCTGAATCTGACTCATACTGACAGCATACCCAGATCTCTTATTCCACAGCCAGTTATCTGAGGGATGTTGAATGAATGTCAATCCGGCCCCAAGGAGATTAACAGGCACACAGTTCATGTGAAGGGAAACATAAAAGGGAATAAATTCACAGGTAGCTAATGTTAGGAGATGCCAAGGTTGTAGAACAATGCTACTATCTGTATCTCTTTATCTCACAAAAAAAATCAGTATTCATATTTATACTGGGAGTGGGTGTAAAATAGTCTAATCTGCTTAATCTACTGCATTCAATTGTTTTCTACTTCCATTCATACTCTTCATACATAAATCTATAAGTTCAGCTGCCAACAAAATATACAAAATAATATTTTAACCATGTACCAGAATTAATCAAATAATAAAACATGATTTGTATTTCCCAAATAAAAGCTGTGTAACTGTGTAACTGTTTTTTGTGGGGTTTTTTTAAGAAGTTGTGTGCACAGTGGGAAGAGGTCCAGCTATAAATAAAGTTAGCCTGTGAGGATCCAAATAATTTCTTCTTATTTGTATGCATCCCTAGGAGATACCAGTGGGAGGGAGAGCCATGACAGCAGGGACGCACAGAGGATGTTAGAGGGGTAGGGGACCAAATTCATAAAAGGCAATTTTTGCAAATAATTAAATAAATATATGCCTGGAATAACTACTTTTGGGACACTGTTAAAAATGAAGCATGTATATATTTGAACTCTGGTACCTGTGTCATATAGCAAATAAAACTACTACTACTATGACTACTACAAAGACAGGTATGTGAGTACTTGCCAGTCTAGACCACCCCACACAGAAATTTCAAGACACTGCAACTTAACACTGCATTGCAATTCACACTGAAATTACATCCCCTCAGGGCACAACACACAATATTGCACCGCAAGCGAAATCACTCTCCACCGCAAACTTTCCTGCTTTCCCCACCCCAGTATCATGGCTCTAAGCTGCTCTTTTAAAATCAATAGCATTTAACATTGAACTACATGCGACATAGACAAAGGCAAACAACTCCAAGTGAATAAGTCTTTTAAAACCACTTAACTTTCCTGGGGTTCGAGACCATCCCCCGGGATCTGACCTTTGGCGCTGTTCCGGCTTCAGTCAGAGTCTGCTGTGGGGGTGACCGCCAGTCCAGTGCAGTGAAGCTGGAGAGCAGACAAAAGCAGGTCCTACATCCCTGCTGCCACTACCTCAGCCCTACTTCACACAGGAACCTCTCTCTACAGCCCACTACCTATCTTCACGTCAGCAGCCCTAATGAGAGCAAAATACACATAGCTTGGCTGGGCTTCTGCCTCATAACGTTCACCAAGCTCCACTCTCTAGAGATACAAGACTCTCAGTACTATTCCATTACTCTAAGACTCCTGACCTGATATTTTGATTCAATCAATCTGTTCAGTAGGGCAGGCTGTGTGCAAACAGGAATTAATCACGCAGAGTATAACATTGTGCTTGCATTGGTTGATTTGTATCAGCAGTTTCATTCACACTTCACCCACTGCTTCACAACCAGCTGACTAATAACATCCAATCATATTGATGCAGGTGTACAAAACAGCCATTATAACCTAGCACACAGTTGCCAACATTCTTTGCTGCCACAGCTCCCTCCACCACTCCAACCTCCTCCAAATGTGCTTGAGTTTCAGTACTGATTGATTAAACTTCACTAATGTTCATGCATAATTCTTTGAGAGCTCCCCCAAAGAGTAGAGCCTTTTCCGCCATATTTTAAATGCATAACCATTTGCTATAAATGGTTGCAATTAGTGATGCACAGTATTGGATTTTTTGCCGATATATATACTGATATTTTCCAACTCATGTTGACCAATTGCTGATGCTGATATCAATATATAAATTTTTTTTCCACCCCTCTGAGGAGAGTATTACACATGCAATCATAGATTGTATTAAGTAAGATCAAGAAAGACAATATATGAAGGAAGAACTTAGGAAGACTGGAATTCAGGAGCTCAGCATTAAAACTTTAATGAACCTGCCAAGAAGGTCGAGCAGTAGAGTTTTCTTTGAGTTTATTAGACAGACAGGATTAATGGGTAGGATTTAATCTCTGGTCTACACTCCGAAGCAGAAGGTGATGGTAATGCACCTAATACGCAAGTTGCTGCTTACTGGATTTCTGCACTCCCAAGCTGAGTTTGCTTGAGTTTTTGCTGCAGCAGAGCAGAAAAGAATAGAGTTTAATGAGTGATTATTTTACATACAAATGCCAAATGATGGTTGATATTGCCTCCTTAAGGAATATTCCACTCAAAATCGATGTTTTGAGCATGAAATACTCACCTCCTGTAACCTGCAGATCCACAATAGATACAATGGATTGGAACAATGATGGATAAAAAAAAAGTGTCTTCCAAAACTTCTTACCAATTTATGCAAAATATGGCTAAATACACAGCTTTCATATGTTGGTAACATGGTTAGCTATTTATGTTTGTCACACGCAACTATGTTTGCTTACATTGCTCACAAGGTATCGATACTTATGCCATGAAAATATTTAAGATTGAGAACCCATTGCAGTCCATTTGAATCCATGCTATGTGCAGCTGCCATGATTCGCAAAGAAAGGGAGCTGAACACTTTGGGACACTTTTCATGCCAACAAGGATGTGTGTGAGATTTAATTTACAAAGGGTGTATCAGCACTGAAGACAAATGAAAACTATTTTAAAAGGAAAAATGTCACACACTTGTAAGGTTATATAGCCTTAAAATGTGGCATGTAGATATAATTATGAAGCCGAAATGTAACACCATGGATGAATAAAATAACATGCATGTAAAAATGCAAAGAACGTTCAACTTTGGTGCTCGCTAGTGGCGGCAGGAAAAAAAAGACACTTGACAGACAACATGGCTTCACACCCACCTCTCATGATTCTGTAAAACAGAAATATTTAAACATATGCTAAAGTCAGATACAAATTCTAGAGAGAAATTACTTTTAAAGCAAAAACCTCAACACATATCTGCCGTCAAAGTCTGCCTCTTAACTGTTGGTTTTATTTGTTGCCCACATGGGTTAAACTCCAATTTGATATAGAGTATATCAGTTTGATTTTCAAGTCATCGAATCTCATTTAACATCAAGAACATTTTCAGTGTCCCCTCTTGCTCCCTGTGGCCTTTGCTCTCTGATTCAGATACTCCCTTCATGTTTAAAAAGTCAAACTCCACTTACTGTAGGCCATTGAAAATTCTGCAGCATCAATGATGGGTCTTGACCCACAATCAGACCTGTTTCTCCATCCTAATCAGCAATTGACATATTAGGACTGACCTCTGAGATCTTTAGTGAAGTGTCCTTGTGGCGGGAAACATCCAAAGGCAATGGCAGTTTTTCAAGAGGAACTTGAAAAATAAACTGTGTATAATAAAAACCTTAAAAATTAAAAGGTTTAATTCTCCAAACTACAAAAATATCGATTTCCAAATTTCCCTTGTGGTATCTATCCATACAAGTTTTGAGATGTGAAATTTTATTCATTGTGCTCAAAGCTTCATAAAACTCAACAACACATTTATGACATTGAAATATGTCATTGGTCTATGCCCTCCAGAACAACACATTCTGTAAAAGCTCTTTTTGATCTGATGCCCTTATCAACAGCATGACATTGCTGTTTCAAAAACAAAACCATTTTATGGTCTGACAACGCTATGTTAAGGTTTGGTTAGGTTTAGGCACAAAAAACATGTGGTAAGGGTTAGGGAAAGATCATGGTTTGGGTTAAAAATGTATTTTGTTATAGGCAATGGGTTAGGGTTATGTCATCCTACTGATAGGGGCATTACTTCAGAAAATGCCTATATGTGTCATTCTAGAGGGAATGAGCCAACAATGTATTTTGTCTTTAATGTGTTTTTTAGATGCTAAACAGTCAAATTGTGTTTGTCCTTATTTACTAAAGTACCTCATCAAGGTTTTGCACTGTTAAAATCAAAGAAAAGAGCCACTGCTGAAAATGTAAAAGCTTGGTCTTGTGCAATATGTTTTAAGGTGTTCCTGTTCAGAGGTGCAAAATATAAGAGGAGGGAACGGAAATTCATAGAAGTATCTGCTGCATCTGAAAAGTAAGTGCAAAATATGTGTCGCTTATTTTTCAGGGACAAACAGAAAGAGAAAGACTAAGGTGAAGAAGTGAGTGATAGAGACAGACAGAGCAAGAACGTTAGCAGAGGTCTCCACTTAGCAAAACAACACAAGACAAAAGAGCAGGAATGCGACAACCTGTCATTTCTCACACAGTTTGCTTTTCTGTTTGTTCTTATCTGTTCAGACTTGACTGACGCAACCAGTAAAACGTATTACGCCTTTACCTTATTTTGTTTACAGAAATAACCTACAGAGTTTACCAAAAATGTCCCACACTTGTTTTTTATGGGTCATCCAACCATTTATCTCTCTGCTGAGTTAACACCATTAAACTATTTAATATTTCCCCACATGTACTTTCGCAGGATGAATGCATACCTGCAGATCCAAAAGTGTCTTTTTGTCAACCAATATTTCGGGTTCATCAGCGGAAACACTTTCTTTTGTGCTTTATTTCCTTCTAGACATGTGGAACATCAAGTCAGGCATCAGATTTTATATAGCAATGCTTTATAAAAGTCAGATGAACTTCGGCTGGGTTTGTTTACATCTGCAGTCCACCCTGCTGCATTGAAAAATTGCAGTGATTTTTTGCCCCTGACAGGAATCTACAACAGGCTTAGTAAGAATCAACCTTGGTGTCTAAACTCTACAAGAACAGGATTGAATTGTAATCTACTGAAATGCATAATGATTATTCTTTCATTCAAAACTATTTTAAACAACACATTGCATGTGTTGTAGCGTTTTAAGGAGAGTTTTTCATAAAATCAGTTTCAAAAATTACTGTTTGCAAAACTTAATAAATGAATGGTCCTAACCTGAGCATTCAATCGGCGGTTGATTACACGTTCTCTAATTACAGTTGATGGGAATAGAAGACATAAACAATATCCAGTGGATTTGTTCTAATATGATGCGTTTTGTTTTTCATCGTAGTGGCACGGGATCCAACACTTTTATTCCACTGTGACATGGGGGAAATGCAATTAATCCTGCATCGATCAGACCTTCATTTAGCCAAGACTGGGTAGTTTGTAATATTTGTGCTTTGCCGTGTTCTTATTTGTGCACTCAATTCATTTTTGATCAATATGCTATTAAAGGCCTTGTCCTGAGGCAGAACCAGTTTTTTGGGGGGGTGGGGTAGCTCCGGTTTGGGGCATAAATGTTGTTTAAAGGCCCCCGGGTGTCAGGATGACTGACATGAGGATTAAGAGACAATTAGTTTGCATCCAGGTAAGCAAGCATAATGTAAAGCACTGTGTGTCAGGTTGGAATTATTGATTCCTGTTATACCTGTCTACTTGGTGGCCTTTGGCTGCGAGGAGGTGAAAAAGTCCCAGAGGTAAAAGCGATATCTTTCAGGGCAAAGCAATGAAGATCAGAAGTAGATGAAATGCTGTGTCTCAGGAAAAAAATCTTTCTTTCTTTCCTTCCCTCTCGCCAAGGGTTTATCATTGATCCCTAAATAAAGTGCACAAATGTGGGTGGAAATCGTAAAAGACTATTAAAAATTAATCTGAGTACACTTCCTCATTTCCTATCAACATGTTTTATGCTAATCATAATTCCCTCTCCAGCCAAACCATTCAGACTGGGGATGCACTTAAAATAGAACCTTCTTTCCAAATTATACACATCTATTCAATTTCAGCTAATATTACAATAATAATAAATTAGTCATGGTACCATTTATCAACCATTTACATTAGTGTTGATGAATTATTAAGATCTTGTGAATAAGTTTCCAAAAGGAACATGTAATACCAGTTGAGGATGATTCATTTTCATTCACAGGGCATGATGATTTTATTAGGGGCAATGTTAGAAAGCAGTGGGATTGTTGGAAGGTAATGCAATACCTAATCTTGTTAGTCCAGTCAAGGCAGGGGGGTAAGATTGTAGAGTAGCTCAATAAATGTGAAAAAATAGAATTATGATTTGATTATAGAAAAACAAAATCCACATATTGAGTCAGCTGTAACACCTGAACAAGTCCACCAAATTACAACCAAATTGGTCGTTTAACCATGCACTCCAGAAAGACACATAGGAGCATTTTTGTAATCTATCACCCCTATCTAACAGGGCAACATCATTTCACTTCATTGTCATAGCAACAATAATAACCACAGGGCGAAGGTTAGAAGACAATTGTAGTTATTTTAAAAATGTAACTACAATCTGGAAATGAACAGCAGTCTCCACCCACCATCCACCCAAACTGCCACCTCCAAATGAGAAAATCTGTCAACTTATATATACGTCATGTGAACTGCACCACTGCACCAGGTCATAATATCTATGGATGATAGATGGCATCTTTAACTGAAACGTAACTATATGTTGTTTTTGGAGGCCAGACATTACGACCTCATGTGTCATTTTTCATGAGAGGACAGTCTCCCTGAACACCACATGTTGCACTTGAGAGTGCATGAAAACTAAAAGTAATGAATGAAAAATAGTTAACTCAAGGTAATGAAGAAACTGTTAAAATAGTTAACTCAACGTAATGAAGAAACTGTTAAAATAGTTAGCTTAAAGCATCAGCATTGTGAGGTCATTTTGCCAGGGCTTAAGCCTCGAACGTTTTGAGTTTAGCCCCATATATAATTTTTAATGTAAGCCTATGTGAAGCTTGACAAAAAACATGTGTGTGATGCAGCCACCTCTCAAATTCAGAAATAGCGTAACTTACACAGACTTTCATCACTTTACAGCTGTTACCTCAGACTGGCTTCCTACCGCAGTTTCTGTTGTAGCTTCTTAGAGCGCTTGTTTTGTTTTCTGTTTTGTATCCTTGTATGAGACAAACCACCACCCTCTCGTGCTACGAGGGTTTCAAAACAAACAAACCTTCATGCAGAAGCCAATAGGTAGACTGGAGCCACTTTCATGAGACAGATGAATGAATCAGAGGATATGAATGACATGTGTGCCATTAAATAATAATCTGTTAGACAAAATACAACAAAGTGGCTAGCAAAAACTCTTCAGTGGATCTAAAGTTTTTTAAATTGACATTATTGTTTAACTGGCAAGTTTGCTGCTGCTTTACATTACAGTAATGTTAATGTAGCTTGATAGTTTGGATAGCTTGACTATTGATGCATCTCTGTTGTGTGTCGTTTGCCCACAATTACTGTAATTAACACCGTACAAGTTAAAGTTCTGCTTCATGCTCTGTCAGACTTTTAAAAGGAAGGCTTCTTACATTTTCAGAGTGAAGGAGTCAGGAGACAGAAGTAAGGAAGAATTGCAGGATGTAATGGTGTTGAAAGAAAAACAAGGAGAAAGTAAAGAAGACACAGCTCATTCAAGATTGAAAGAAAAGGTTTAAGGAGGAGCACATAGAGGCAGCCCAGGCATCAAGTGATGGAGAGACATGAAAAAATTCCAAGCAGGAGGCAGAAAAAACTGGTAAGGTCTGACTTACACCTGTATCTAGATAAATTGATTACTTTTTAAAGGCTTTTTAAAAGTACTTACAGATCTTTTAATACACGCACCAACACTACACAACAACTCTGTTAACATGATGTTTTCTTAAGCTGTTAAAAAGTTGCTGTCCTCAGTAACTGTTGTAAACACAGCACTAAAATTGACAGATAGATTCATTTATTATGAAACACATAATGCTGATTCATCTGACCAATTCATCTATATGTCATTTTTTTTTCTTAATTTGGCTTTAAGTTTGAGCAAATTAATCCCCCATAAGTCAGTTTTGTTAATGTATTATATTACAAACATTGATCTATATTAAGAACCATATAGATGGTGTGAGAATTTTTTTTTTTTTTAAGATAGAGACTGATTGGTCCATCTATCATCCATAAGGCCTATGTTTATTTATGTGTTATTAATATTTATTAACCTAATTTATGTGCACTTGTTTCATTTCAGCTCAGTGCAGAGAAATACACCTATATGGACAACCACCTTACTGTGTACATCTATGACGACACTGTCAGCACCATTTATCCGTATCCGTGACACACCAACAAAACTAGTAGTTTCAGGGGGCCTACCAGAAATTTTAATATTCCAATAAACTAATGTTAACATACATTTAACTGTTTTTCTGTAGTCTGGTACTGTAGCATGTCAATAAATGTTCAGTGATAGCAGTTGTGAAGTATTCTGCAACTACTCAATACTAACACTAATTACTAAAAACTACTAATATTTCTAACATCACAATTCATAATTAATCTGGAAAGTAAACAACAATTTTTGAGGTACACATTTCAATTCTTCAATGATTAAGACATGTACATGAATGTAAATAAGTTTCCAGAATACATAAAAAAAGCATCAAAATCGAGGTTGTTTATCAAAAAAAAATCCCCCAGACTCCCCTACAGAGGTCTGGGCTAAGCCCCAAATGTCTTCAAATCCTAGAAATGGCCCTGGCTTAAAGTAATGAATAAACTGTTAAAATAGTTAGCTTAAACTTATTAATAAACTGTTAAAATAGTTAGCTTAAACTTATGAATAAATTGTTGAAACAGTTAGCTTAAACTTATGAATAAATTGTTGAAACAGTTAGCTTTAAGTAATGAATAAACTGTTAAAATAGCTAGCTAAAAGTTATGGATAAACAGTTGAAATAGTTAGTAATTAGTAATAGATAAATTGTTAATAGCTAAAATTGATAGATTGATAATGGATATATGGTGAAATAGCTAAAACTAATGGATAAATGGTTGAAATTGTTAGCTAAAACTAATAGCTAAACAGTTAATAGGTAAGAGTAATGGATTAATGGTGAAGTGGCTAAAAGTAATGGATCAGCAGAGATTCGTTGAGAGAGTTGAGAGAGTCGAACAACTGCAAAACATAACCCAAGCAACCTAAAATTGACAGTTTAATCGTATGAAAAGAATTATTGTAAAAATGTAGTCTTTTATGTAATTAGTAGGGGATAATCAACGAGTAGGTGTGCGTTAAACAGTTTTAAGGAATGACATTGAGGAGAAGAACCACCCGATGCAAAGCTGTGCCTTAAAACCGTTTATTGCACACCTACAAGTTGATTATCCCGCTTATACCATGATCATTTGCCAACAATATAAAATAAAAGCATTCACAAATTTTTGGTGAAAGTTTTGCACTCAAAATCAAAAGGTTATGAAGCAAGAGCTTACCGTTGTCATGACAACTTGCCACACTGTACTCACCACCAGCCTGAACCAAGGCATAAAATTCACATAAGGTATCATTAAGCATGACAGCAGAGTATGTCTCCAAATCAGTGTTCTTTTGTTTTTGGTAGAGAAAACTTTGTTGCCTGTTTTGTATTAATCTCATCCTTCTCTTCCTCTATCATGTTAAGCTCCTCAGGTGTCGGTTCTGTTTTTTCACCTGGCTTTTTTCTATTCTTCTCCAGTTCTTTTTCCTCTGCTGTGTCCCATCCTTCAAAACTTCATAACAAGTAAGCTTTGACACTGTGCTCTTTAATGTTGCTATGGTTACAGGTTGTGGAGTAGCGGATGAATTTAGAACGGTGATTAAACTTGAGCCGAACTACATGTGCATTACTGGGCGTACATCAGACAGGAAAGGTTGGGAACCACTGACCTACAGTGTCTGTTTAACTGTATGAGCTATCAAACATATGGCACAGGTTCAATCCCTGGAACACCAACAATGCCCGGGACCTGTTTGTTTATTACTTCACCAAAAGCTATGACTCATAAAATATGTTTGAACATGTTTTTTGGCTATAAAGAGTCATTAAGCCATGTTGGATTGGCATACATGTCTAGTATTGTCTCACAGTTATCGTTAGTTTGCACACTTGGGATTTTATAGTGTCAATACTTTCAGATCGCCTAATTCACACGATTGATAAATGAATAATATAATCTATAGCAGAGTCATCTATTATTTCTTCACTGATGTCATACAGTCTGGTTCATCTCTCTCACCACCACCCCCTTTCTGGACCCCCTATTGGGAAACACGGGGAAATGTACGAAATGTGTTTTTTCAGCCTTTGAGCATCAGCATACAGGACCAACACCAATGAAGAATTCATCACTCACTTGAGGGCTGAATGTTTAGATAGTATGTTCTCTAAAGTCAGTCTAGTCAGGCCATCTTTCTCTACAGTCCCCTACCTTTGCCCTATACCATCAAAAAGAGCAGAAGAGTCTGCCTCATCACTTTGGGAAAATACAGGATTTTGCAGTACTCCTGTGGTCGATGGGTATATTTTCCAAGGGAGACGGTGAATGTGATTGAGGTGTCAGCATCTGGCATCTTTGGATTACAGAGATTGTGGGAGCAGCAGGTGGTGCCACAGCCAGTAATGGAAGTCTCATTTTCCTTGATGTAGAAAGGCAAGGCCCACTGCCTGATAGCCCTCAGCTTGAAAAGGCCGGCTGTGCTTTTTTGGAATTCTGCAAGTATTAGATATATTCTGTCAACAAAACTAGGACATTTCTAATCTGAACCAGAGTTGCACATTTACAAATGCAAACATTATCTTTAAAAATAAGAGAGAAAACCTCTCATTAGTACTCATTAATACTATAGGAGAAATTCAGATTTCTGGACATTCCCTTACAATGACAAAAGAATTGTTTTGTTTGGTTTTGTTTTTACAGGTATGATTCTTATACCAAAAAGTTGCTGAGGTTTTCTTCTAAATTGACAATTATGTACAATTCAAAGCTTATTTGCCACAGTGAAGCATTGACAAATAATGACTATTTAGATTGTATCCCTACATATCAGTGTCCTTATGATACTTGAATTCACAATGTTGAATATGTGTTGAATGTGGTCTACTGGTCATAGTACATCCCGCACCCTATAAAAGGCTATATGCTTTTCACTTTCTCTGAAGAAGGGTCAACCATGTGCAATGGAGGACAGAAGGTGTTTGGCCAAACAGCACTGACACCAGTTTATTTTGCAATTATATGAAATTAATCATATGTGATGTTTAAATTGTATTTAGAGGAGGACAATGATCAAATAAAAGGATGTATCTGAAAACTAGCGTAGCAAGCTTCTAGGTATTCAACACATAGAATCAATCCAGCTTACTGTGTTGCGGGACATTACTAAAAGTCCCCCTCTACCCAAAAATATGTTTGTCTTGTTCCTTCAGTTGGATGTTTGAGTTTCACTGTGCAGAATGATGTATGTGCTAAGTTTGGCACTAGAAGACTGTTTTCACATTCATCTGCTGAAGGGCGAAAGTTTCTCTGTGCTCATTGAAAATCCGATTTTAACGGGTGGGCCTATGAGCATAACCACAACTAGTTTTGAAGCCAACTCTTACAAGTTTACAAGTGCAATGTGGCAACTTGAAACCTCCAATGCACATACACTGAGAATGGACTTTACAGTGAACAATGAGACATTTTGTGTCCAGCAATTAAACCTCTGAGATTAAATATATTTACATATTTATAGATTATGGAATTTTTAATGAAGGAGAAGGAGGACATGCCATTTTAAGGATTTTAACATGGCAGTTGTACTTTTTTGAGGAAAAAACACATCAGACACACATTATTGCTCCATGCATTGGAATATTATTGAAGGCATGTCTGGAGGGGATCTTTAAATAAATACAGTAGTTAAACAAGTTTGGGAAATACTGTACAGTTATTTGCTTTCTTTCTGAATTTTTGTTTCCTTTCCAAAATTAACATGAGAATGTCTGTACGTTAATTGTGGAGATAAAGACGGTTAAGCTATGGCTAATGCTGTAGAGTAGCTTTGGCTTGTTTTAGTACA
Source organism: Thunnus maccoyii (assembly GCF_910596095.1). Lineage (NCBI taxonomy): Eukaryota > Metazoa > Chordata > Actinopteri > Scombriformes > Scombridae > Thunnus > Thunnus maccoyii. The sequence continues at coordinate 8,558,123 of NC_056543.1, forward strand.
CTCTGGTCTGCCTCACTTTGCTGAATAACATATATTTATGGACAGAGGGGAGACCGTTTGACAACATTCATCTTGCAATTAGGCAAGATATATGAAGACAGTAATGAAGCAAATTAAACAATGTTGTGTTCATGTCAGAGATGCTACAGTAGACTGGGAGTGACATGCACAGACTCAGCAAATGTTTTTTTTCAGAGCGCCACAGGTTGTGCGTGACTGCTCATACTTTGCGCTCATCAAATGCTACAGACTTGGTCAGCATCTCCATCTGTACAACTTTGCTGAATTTGGTTGCCATGGAATAATACGATTAGGAGATATGGCAGTAAATAAGTAGTATGGTGATGTTTCACTAATGACCATAAGGTGGGGCTATTGGTGCCATGCTTCAATATGCCATGGAGCTTCTTATAAGGACTTGTGTACCAAGTTTCATTTTATTAAAGAAAAAAGAATTGTAGAAATATTATTATAATATTACAGTAGTGCCCACTGTGTGTAGAATTGTATCAAATGTTACACATTTGTGCAGTGTGCCTTTATGTACATTATTCCCAAATTTGGTTGTAATTGAATTTAGCATTGAAGAGTTCTGGCCCGTTAAGTGCATCAGGCCACGCCTTCAAAATATTGGTAACCAATTACAGACAAACAGTAAGTTATACCCAAAAACGAACTCAAAAGTTTTATTTGGGGTCATCTAAATATGGTATGTACCAAATTTGGTGAAGATTAGATGAAATATATGTCAACAGAAACAAAAAATGTGTTTAAATGTGTGCACAAAAGGGCGTGGCCTGTATCAGTAGAATCGGCATTGTCCAAGGAAGACACTGTGCAAATGTTGTTTTGATAGGCCTCACAGTTCATGATTTATTAGCCAAAACATAAAACACATAATAACTAACCACATGGTGGCGCTACTGGCACCATGTTTTAATATGTCAAGCATTTCCACATGGACACCTGTCCATGAAGTATAAATACTTTACCACTTTTAATTTTAGAGATATCAACATTCAAACTTTCCTATCATAGACTTTTCATTATAAATTTTAATATTAAAAAATAAATAAATAAAACATTTAGAAATTTAAAAAAATATATTATTTAAAAAAAAACACTGGGATATGCTAGAAAGATGAAAAGTGATAGCATAAATGTCCTTAAAGAGCTGAGCATTTTGATATTTGAATGATTTCTGTAGCTGAAAGTATGCAGAAGTAAATAGTGATCGAAAAATGTATGGAAGAAGCGTAAATAAAGCTTTGAAGAACAATACTGTGAATGCTTGTCGGCATTCATACTAACAAGCTGCTGTGTCTGAAAATGTGATAGTGACAGCAACTGAACATGTCAGGCTAACCTCAGTGTTGTGAGACACATTTTAATGTGTTTTATACACTTTTTTTGCTATTCCCTGGTTGCTTTCTGTTTGCCCATTCCACATAGTGTCTCACACAGACATGCCTTCAGGCAAATAGGATGCAATGTGTTGTTAAAACTGAGCACAACTGTGAAAAAGAACTACAAAACTGCTGTTTCTTACCTCTCCATCTGGCTCTCCGTTCAAGCTCACTGAAGGATGTGACTCAGAAGGATGTGACACTCACTTGTCCCACCAGTCTTCAAGCTGTTGAATGGGCAATAAGAGTAAACAGCATGACCACTTAATTGTAGACCATTATTTTATTATGTTACAGCTCTCTGTAAGTATTCATCTTTTTCACTGTGATAATGTTAATGCAGCAACTTTTGTTTGAATTTTTTATGGGTCTATTGGTTTTTTAAAAAAATCAGTTGCATTAGAATCTTTTCTAATATTTGTGATCATATTATGGACACAGAAAATTCTCCTTGCTTTCTGAATGGTTTGCAGGTGCCAGTCAAAATGCTATTGCTATTTGGACACCTCAAACATTATTTGTTAATATAAGTCAGTAGGTCAACTACCCTGTGCAATGTAGACAGCATTTCAGTGCTGATAACCATAGCAACAACACATATGCTCATGCTCATGTTATAATACCAATTAACTGTCACTTGTAAAATGCACTTAACCATGACTTGAACTAAGATAAAATGGAGGACAATTTAAACACAGCCCTTCCTTTTATCTTTGATATGTGGTAGTACAAGTATGATAATTCAATCCTTGGTGTCCAGATACAGAAAACAATATATCTGCAATGGGAACGCTCTCTATCTAATGTGGCAATCTCGTCCTCCATCTTGTCAGTTACTTCATTTGTCATGCATTGTAGCTTGTTTAAGTCATTTTCCGTTAAGTGCTAAGATTATTTTCGTACCCCCTGTAAATTTGTGTTATGTGGGTGTTTGTGTGCATTATGTCTGTGAGAATGAGTAAACAGGCTTGAGTTTTCACACTGGAGGTGCCAATTACTGCAGCTCTTGGAGATGACAAGAGAGCATGAGTTGGCTCAGCAGTAACGAGCTGCTCCAGGAGAACCTCTCTGCCTCCCTCTCATTTTATCTCCCACTATTTTCTTTCCTCCTCTCCTCTTAGAATCTGCCCCTGTTTTTCCGCTGTCCTATTCCTTGCTCTATTCCTGCCAGCCCATTGCTTTTTTCTTCTGTCATTTTTTGTACTGCCCACCTTTTCCTTTCCATCCCGCATCCCGCTCTTGCATTGTCATTTTGTGTGGGCACCCAGCTGTCTTATTATAGCACTCTGCTTCCAGCATACTTCTTCTTTCTCTTTCTTCTTCTGTATTTTACCCCCCCTGCTCTGTCTCACCCCACTCTCCACATTCAGCCGCTTTCCCTTTCATGTTCTCTTCTTATCCTCCTACATGCTGCTTCCCTTTACTTCTTAACAATTTTAGCCAGAGACTCAAAAAGCTTCTATTAATTCTGCCAGAGAATACTTATGGTACCCAAAGATCAATTGTCTTGTGTCAAGCAAGCAATGCAACTGCTACCTGCTCTCAATTAATTGTAAAAGAAATCTTCATTTTACCTTATGAAGTCATCCACAAGGACTTTCTCTCCTGCCTTTTTTATGACTTACACTGTATTAATTTTCCTGACATTCATAGCCCTGTCAGTGAACTCCACAGTTGGCTGAGTGTGCAGGTAAAATTTCCACCTGGGTGACTGTCCAGTAAATCAATCAGAATCCTCCTAATCTGGCATATCTTGTTTTCCAGAACTGGTCCAAGAAAATTGAAGTCCTTGGGAGCTATTCTATCAACAAGCCTGACACATTAAACCAGGGGAATCTGCCAGTGAAGTACTCTTTGCTCATTCTGCGAGTGAGGTATTCTTTGATCGTAATATCCAAGGATGTGTGAAGGTTGAAGAATCCCAAAGCCCAAGTACATTGCAAGAAAACAAATATCTAAGTGCTTCTCACAACAACAACCTTCTTTACTTATCTTGTTCTGCTGTTACAGGGATACATGCATTAAATAAATATGCTATTGATTTAGCTTTTACTTTTGATGTGTTACTAATAAATAATCCACTGTCTTGAGAACCCCAACCAAAGGGATAGTTTGGTTTTTCACCAGACTGTGGAAAAATTAATCTAGGACAAGCTGCCATCAATTTCTGTGTTTTACATTTGGAGGTTTTACTATAAAGACCAAATTATGTCTTGTAGTTTTAACCTCACCTGTAGAGGCCTTTAGAAACTTTCTCTTTTGCTTTTGCTGCACTTTTGTCTCAGAATATGTCTTAACATATCTAACATCACAAGATGTGGATTGCTCACAAATTAAGCTACTCAAAGAGTGGATCACACTCTAGATTATTGAAATGGGTGATTCCTACCAATAACATCCTCCCAGGCTGCTTGCACTGCATAAGATGCCTCCCTTTCAGTTCATTACATACATACATCTATCATGCAGCAGAAATTATATTTGCAATGCAGTGCCTCCTTTGCAGAATGTGTTGCACCTACTGGTGCATGAGACAGCATGCATACCAAGTATTTATCACCTCAAGCATGGCACCAGGATGCATTTGACCTTTTCAGGTTTTCTTTGCACCAAACTTTTGTGCTACTCCATGCAAATTCCATGTTTATACATTAAAATAACTGGATAGTAGTGTCTTCAAGATGTGAGCAAAGATCCAGCAAAGATGTCAGGACATTTTGACTTTAAGTAAATTTTCATGTCATCACAATTTCTTCTGGATAATCAAATTATCAGCAGTGTACAGCGAGAGCTCAGGTTTGCCCCTTCAATGCAATTTTGAAAGTGTCAATATTACAATGTAATAGCGTCATTATTGTTTGCATGTACAAATATAACTGTCAGATATAACTATATAATAATAATTCATTTTACTATAACTTCTTCTACTATAACTTCCTGTAGTTTTAGCCAATTGTACAATAGTAATGCATACCAAAAACTGAGTCTGGTGAACTGCGAGAAGGAGGCATTATGGGTGCTGTAAATTCATATTTGGTATACTGTATGTTTCTGCCTAATGAAGTAGATGAGAATATACTGTGCAAATTAGTAACCACCTCAGTAGAGAGGGGTTATTTCATTAATTTAATCAATTTCAAGAAAAATCTCAAGGTACGTTGTTTTCATCTTGTGTGTATGCATATGTTCTTTCATGTAGTATATGTGTGTATGATTGACATTTTAACACATCTTGTGGAAATGATGAGACTGATTTTCCTATCTTGTGTGCTGACAGCAGGACTGTGGGATGCATGTCATTCATCTTACGTTAGTCAATACATTAGAGAAAATAAATGGATGTTCATTCTCACTGATCTATTCATGGTATCAGAGTTAAGCACCTTTCTGCAATTCACTGGAGGCATCCGAGCAAGTAATGGAGTGGCTACTGAGTCACAGGTTGTTTGTCAAATGAAAGAAAATTCTGTCTTTTCTGTCATGGTGGATAAATCTGACATAGTGGAGACTTTGACTAGAAGCCACATAATTCAGAATCCCAATAACTGATAAGTAAGGACAAGTATAGGAATTTGACTTGGACACAGACTGAAGTTGGAGTGTTTAACCTACACAGTAAAATGATAAAAGAACACCATAATCCTAAATGCTAATGTATACTTCTGAATATATTAGCTGCCCATTTACAAATTACTGTATGAAGTATTTTTCAAGGCATTCAAGGCGTTGCATTAATGGCATCTCTCTGACACAAATAGTTATCTATTTTTTGTGGTTACACCAGTAGCGTAGCGATAAATCACATTGTTGGTGGGAACAGAGACAATCAGACTTATTTTTTGCAAAAACAGGCAAATCTTAAAATTTTTTTTTAATAATTGGTGTTTTATTAAGTAATTACAGGCTACAATGCAAACAACCTGAGAAAAAGATCATTACACCTCATAGAGAGCATGGCAACACTCATCGATAACCATGCACACACACACACACACACACAGCAGTTATACACAACCAAAAAATGATCAATGAGCTGACTGGACACAAAAGTATAACAGCCTGACACAGCAGCACACAGTCAGTCACACACCTGCAGAAGCAGCAACAACCACTTATTACAAGTTCACAGAAACAGCTGCATAAAATATACGCCAATATGTCAGGTAAACTACAACATGCAACACAGCGGGGGCAGAAAATATAAATATATTACCAGTGATGTCTGTCAGCACTGAAATTATTTCACTATAATCCAATGATTTAGTCACTCTTGCCAGTTTTTATCTGATTAACAGTGATATCACTGTACAGTTTGTCATGCAGTGTGACCAGGGCCTGTAGGACTCCATTCATTTTGGAAATACAGTATGTCGCTGGGACTTGACGTCTAGTACTTCATTGATGGAAAGTCCAGAACCGCTAATAACAGGTTGATTAGGGCTGAATTAGCATCCATGTTTGTCATCTTTGAGAATGACAGCTGAATTTCAACTTGTTCTATTCCTCACAGCATTGTTGTGGCAAATTTAAATAAAGTGCTTTGTTTTGCTGTTATTTAAACTTGAGGGTAACTAAAATCAGCTCGCTAGATAAGCTGTATTGTGTGCAGTGCTCTGCTGTGCACTCAGTGACAGATGAAGATTATGGGCAGATGAGGTCCAGACAGTTTTACAAAATGTATTCTGAGAAACAGAATTATCATTTCAAGTGGTAAACAAGACCCAAACACAATAAATGTTTCATTTTCATTGGTCACATAATCTAGAGAACATTAAAAACTATTGACCATGGTATTCATTCATTCTGTTTTGACTCTCTGTTTGTTAGAGGTCTTTTGATTAGGTGGGCCTGAGGTTTTAGTGGGTGGGCCCAACAAGGCCCACCCATGGATATGTGTTTGGGTTACACAAACAAACACAAAACCCAAGCTCTTTAGATAAGCTACTCACTTGCTGTCCATACCTACAGTTTGAGGGATTTGGCTGGTGATTTTCTATATTATTCTTATTGTCAACAAACCTCATGTGCAGAGACAAACCAACAATGAACTTGTTCTATTTACAATTATCCAAAGTTTTATATATTGCATTTCGCTGTGTGGTAAACCTCCATTGTTCTCCAAAATCTATTAAAAACATATCCTGTCATGACATGTTCCTTTGTCCCTTAAGAGTTTGTTTACTGTAACTTATTTAGAAATCCAAAGAGTAAAGATAACATTAAGACAAAAACCTGCAACTTGACATACATGAACATAACACAACCTCTTGACTTTGTACTACATCATAAACTTCTTAAAGAACTTAAGTACAAAGTCAAGAGGTTGTGATATGTAGCACAACAAGCTAGCAAAGCTCTGTAAACGGAACTGTGTTTGCCATACAACAAACCTCTCCTGAGGGTTACAATCTTAAAGCCGTTACTACTCTTTGGAACTGCTTCTAAACAAGCTATGGGAGCCACTGTCTTCAGGGATAAATGAACATGTAATCCAGTGCAGCTGTGTGGCTCATTGATGTGTTTTTAATCATTTTTGGACAACAGAGGTCTACAGCACAGAGGAATAAGATACATCAGGCTTTGGATACACACAATACTTGTCAGTAGAATCGATTCATTGTTGGTTTAGCTCTGCACATGAGTTTTGTTGACAATAAGAAAAACATGGAAAATCGACAGCCATAGCCTTTAGAACTTTATAGAATTTAGACTGCAAAGTTTTCTTCAGTATAGCGTTTTAGTAGTAAGTTGATCATCAATACTGGACCATACACATAAACTCTGATCAAGCGTAAAGACTGGAGAGTATCATAACACTGACAACCTTTCATTCAGTGTGTACACTCAAGACCCCCACAGTCCTGAAGAGGATAAGTGGTTTTAAAAAAGATGGATGGATGGAGAGACTTTGGAAATGTTTTTTTTTGGAGTGAGAGTGGCATACATTCAGACACAGTACAGGCAGGGAATATTTTGTTCCAAAAACTGTCTGGGCCAGAAAATGTTTTGAGAGCACGAAACCACAGCAATTGGCAAAGAAATTACTGAGTTGCTGCTATTGATCGACAACACACATAGATTTATTCCGATCATTTTGAAACATGGGTCATTAAAAGTGCATTTATTGGACTCTTATTCATTATTATTATACATTATTATTGTAGTGAAAAGTCTCATGAGTGACTATTGAACTAATTTACCATAAGGAGGGTTTAGAGGAAGATGCTGAAATAAATTATGAGCAACAGTAAACATGCATTCTGAGATTGAGGAGCGCAGTCATTGTGTAATGATTAATAACTTCTCTTCAAGTTGCAACCTGACAGTCAAGAGTCATGATTGGAACATCTCGTTTCTTGACGGCAGCTATCACTGACTGTTTGTCGTTTAATGCCTGGACAATTTGAGAAAAACATCTAATTGTGATTTGACCGATATTGTGATTACATTTTTGATTGTGATTACTATTTTACAAAATAAATAATGAGCCTGTTCTAGTGGTCTTCATGGTATTAAATATAATCACTTTGTATCAATAAACAAATTCTTCAAAAACTCATCTTGCTTCCACATGAAAATAATCAGATAAAATGATGCGGTGGCTTGTTGTTGGATTCTTTTTTTCAAACCAGTCAGGCAGAGAATAAATTTCAACCAAGTAAACCAAACTAATTTCCAAAAGCAATTGACCAACATAGTTCACATTTTCAATTTTCACATACTTAACAATTTCCAAATATAACCATGAGATTCAAAAGTGACATTATATTTACTGATAACAGTTAAGAAGTTCTAATACAATAATGAACTGTTTGTAAGTCACATCTTACAATGTCAATACAAGCACTTGACAGCTCTGCACTGTGGCTGATAAGGTAACGATTTCACTGATAAAACAAGCTACTTCACAGCCCAGAATACCAAAGGTCCTGATTTAGATCTTAAGGTTACACATTTAAACAATGACTCAATATGCAAAAAAGAATAACTGAGAGATTTAACAGTTCATTATCAATGAGCAGTGTGTCATTTTTACTTGGCAACTGCGAAGCTAGCTGCTAGCTACCTGTTTGGAAATTACATGATGCGATCAGATATGATTATTATTATTAAAACGTCTTTCTTTCAAACAAAAAAAATATACAGAGGTGTGCTCTTTTATTCTCAACAAAACTGTCTTTTGCTGAGTGAAATTAGTACAGAAACATAAGAGCTCATTATGCAAAGACTTTCAGTTTTGGCCAACTCAAAGATGCCATTTATTCAGATACAGACTCATTTTACCCACAACAGTATCATCATACATGACGAAATTGATGGCTGCCAAACAGTTGATGCCAAACATCTCGTACAGCTTGTTAAGATATTGTTAATTATATATTATTTATTATTGTTGTTATTATAAAGATATGATTAAAATCTTGGTCCTTCCAATTTGAAAATGCCACTCTTTCAAATTGTGACACACCACTGTAGCTCATCTAAAACCATTTACAAATCCTTAAATCAGTACAACAGTTGCTCCCAGAAGGGCCATTATTATCAGTATGTCTGTGGCTCTACATATAATATAAATAGGGTTATATATAACCTGTTCTGCTTAATCTCATGCTGTAACCTTAATCCCTGATATCAAACAACATATGAGTTCAAAAGCCATGGAAAAAACCTGAAGGGGTCCTATAGGCCTGATAACATAAATGGAAAATTCTAATAACTGTTGTGGTTACCCCTAAATTTGATCTGTGGCTGGAGGTTGATGAGCTGCAGGTTCATGACAAATAAAGGTAACTGCATATATGTCTGTGTGTCTGCATGGGTCTAAAGCTTTGTGTTTTCAAATGTCGCCTAATGGACTTTAAAGTCATATTACAGTGAAATCTGAAGTATATCTGACAGGTAATGTTTTTATCTAAAGTGTCACAATCAACTCTTAGATTTCCTTCGCTCAGATTATTTTTTCCTTCACTTATGATGCATAAATTAAGCTAAAGACAGTCAAACACTTGGAATGTCATGGCATCCTTTTACAGCTCTTATCGCTGGACTTTCATGCAGTGTTGTTTAATAGCCATGAAGATGTGATTAGACTTTTTTCTCTTTATCAAAAAAATTCAATTAACTTCTCATCATTGTCAGCTTTGATCTCAGAATTATACTGTTCATCACTCTGATCTGAAGCAAGTTATCTATGCACCCCATCTATAGACCAAACTCAAAACTGACACAAGACTGTGTGTGAATATTTAGTTAAAATGGAGTTGGGGTTAAATTATTGAAGCTTTCCAACTTAATTAACACATACAAAGTGATAAAACTATATATACTCTGGTATTGGCAAGCCATGCTACACGATTTATCACTTTTTGTCATTTTATTGTGAAAATTAAAATTATAAACCAACCAATTTTAATTAGTTAATGTAATTCAGTGTTTCCTGTAAATGAAGCATCACCTCCGAGATAAGATGACAGATGTGAATTTTTGTGATGTGATTTACTAAGATTTTATTCTGAAACTTCATGTCGACATCATATTAGTGATGTAAATACAATGTCCATAAACAACATTTTAAAACAACTGTCTGAATGTCCAAATGTAACATCTTTCAAACATGATTTAGACATGATTGTGCTCAGTGTGAAATTTATATGGCTCTTCATTGATCTCCAATTGGAAATTGGAAGTAATCAAGCAAGTAAGTGACCCTTTAATGTACACAATCAGCTTGTGTTTGTCATTTGCCTCTGCACAAGGGGTGGCTTTACAGGGGTTACCTCAACCCCTGGCTCAATGCTGTTTCGAGGCAGACAGCTCATCAAGATAAACACTGGAAACTTGACCAACAGAAGGGAGAAGGGCACAGTTTAAAATGCCATTTCAGCCTCGAGGCAAAAAGCTGCATATTGCTTTAAGCAAGGAGCAGTTGCTTGTGTTTGGGTGCCACATGGCAATGGGAGGAATAGGCACAATCTTATCTTTGCTGTGCTCTGTGACTGATTCCCATGTGGTACACAGATTGCATAATGAAGCTGGACCGTGAAAAACCCACAGATGTTATTGTGAGCCACACTGCCAGTGGTTGGCAGAAAGGTCCGCTGTTTGAATGGTGCTACAATGTGTTTTTTTGTGTGTGGGTGTGGGCATGAGGGAGGAGGAGAGAGAGAGCTGCTGAGGGAGCCTACTGGCGTCAATGTGCCATGGCATGTGTTGATAGGACGGGGGGTGCGTTTGTTGATGAAGTGTGTTGGCAGGTTTATTTATGTGCACTTCAGGATGTAGATGACTTGTGTGGCACCTGATGTTTGTGTTTGCCTTTCTCCCTCTTTCTCAATATGAGTACTCTGCTCTCAAGAGTGTATGTTAACACCCTGAAAAAATGTATGGACACTTACTGTCATCTTTATCAAAAAGACTTTAAAAGACGTTAATAACAAAGCCTTATCATATTTTACATTTCAGTTTTTAGCCATGTTAGTGATATAGCTCTAAGGATGGTGATGTCCATCAGTTGTCATTATATACGCCATTGCCCCCATCCCATCCACCCACTAGCCCTTCTGCAAAGAAGAGGATAGAATCAGTATACATGTAGAAATGACTGCTGTTTTATGAAATGAAACAATTTACACAACAATACAGTAATCAAAGTCCAATACAATGCAACAAGAACATTAATAATAATTGTGCTTTTCACACAACTACAGTAACGTTTCTCTTCAAACATAGTCAGGTCAATTTTATTTATGTAGCGCCAAATCACAACAGAAGTTATCTCAGGGCACTTTTCACATAGAGCAGGTCTAGACCGTACTCTAATTTACAGAGACTGAACATTCCCCCGTGAGTAAGCACTGGGCGACAGCGACAAAAGAAAATCTCCTCTTTAACGGGAAGAAACCTCAGGCAGAACTGGGTTCTGGGTGGGCGGCTATCTTCCTTGACCAGTTGGGTTGAGAGAGAAAGAGGGAGGGGGAAAGGGACACAGAAGCACAGCCTTAATAATAATAATCAAAATAGAAATATGACTATAATAAAAAACAGCAATTGCAACGTATGACAGTACACAAAATCAAGGAGCAAAAAGACGAGACATAAATGTTAGTTGGCAGTTGTGTGTTCCGTTAAAATATTGATGTCATAATATCAATATAATATAATATAATATTGATGTGTCATGATCTGGCTCAAGTGGCCACAACAAAGGGGAGACACCATGATAAAGCTTCAAGAAAAGATATCTATTTAAAATTAAACTAAATTAAAGAGATAACTGAATATTTACAATATGAGGCGTGAAAGTCAGCGGGATCAGTGGTGTTTGTGATGCATGGGAGTGTGTGTTTAAAAGGTGCGTGACAGCAAGGTAAAGAACTAAACCTACATAACCAAATCAAAAGAGAGAGGAGCAAAGCTGTGGCAGCAGCAGCCACGTCAGAGTGGAGAGTCAGCCAGAGAGCTGTGCTACAGCCACGACTTAAATAACCTGGGAACACACCAGGAGCCCTCAGGTGTTCCAGGTTACTTAACAAGCACCTGCAGAGAGCAGACAGACAGGTAACTCACACAGCAACTACAAGATGACAAGAGTTATCACACCCCTCACCTGCCCCAATCCCTTAAGACGTTGTCTCAACAAGATCACTGCACTTTAGGCAAAAATTGAAGCAAAACAAAACAATCTACAAAACGGACAAAAACAACTTAGAGGAAGAAAAAGAAAAATCAGTCCATCCAAAGAACCTTCTGGACTATTTAACCAGCCCCAGCTGGTTCAAAAAGTTTTAACATTAGCTGGAGGATCTGAGGCTGCAACAGCTGATGACAAGTCTCATCCTGCAGAGCGAAGTGAGTTTTGTATCCTAACGTATGTGACAAGAACATCAGAAGAGTTCTTTCATATCAGCCTGCGTAACTTCCAAATTTTTTTGTGCAATGTCCCAGTCTAAGATCAAATGCCCAAGCAGCTGGCTAACAACTGGAATAGGACAAGACAGAGCATGCTCAACAACCTGACTAGGTCCCCCGGCAAACTGGCATGTATGGCACGACTTGTATGGCACAACCACTATGCTCAGTTCGCAACACCAAATCACGGAAGTCACTCAGCACAACAGCCTGAAAAGTCACGTCCCACTTTCTCACCATGAATCTTCCTTGACTATCTCATCCAGCTCCCCTGATGCTAGCGGCCTGGAAATAACCACAGGAGACAGCAGCACATTGGCACTAGCCAAGTCGTTGGCCAAAACCATAACCACACCATCAAGTGGCAACGTGGGGTGCACCCTGACAGGAACAACGCCCTGTACCAGCTCACAATCCAGCACAATATAATGGTGTGACACAAGAATTAAGCCCAGCTCCCTTCATCAGTGAAAAATCCTACGTTTCTGTAGTGGGTGAAAAAGGCAGCACCGACTCCACAATTAATGAGTGTCACACAACAGCTTCATTGGTACATGCTCCTCACTACCAACCAAGGTACAGCATCGCCAACAAATGGCTCAAAACCACTTTTGGGAAACAGGCCAGAACCAGTACTCAAATCCACACACACACACAACAGTCTGCTCCAGAACTATAGAACATTGCATAGCTGGAGCACATGACAGCGAACAAAGCGACAGTGAATGACGCTTCTCACCTCTCAACTTCAACAGCAGACACTGGTCTTTTCAGTGAACTCCCCACGGCAGAAATTACACACTCTGGCACCCTCAGGACACCCTGTAAATGCAGACCTACACAGGGAATCAAGTGAAAATTTTGCACCACCGCAGGAGTTACCACAATTATCATCCCAATTTTTCCAGTCACCCCAAGAGCCCATCTCTGAAAAACTACCTTTATGCATCAACACAAAGTCAGCCAATTCAGCTGCTTTCAGTGCAGTGGAGGGCTCCTGCTAATGTACATAAGTAACAACGCATTGAGGGTTAGTGTTTTTAAACTGTTCTAACATGATCAGCTCGCAAAGACCCACAAAAAAATCAACTTTAGCAGCTGAGCACCAATGGTGAAAAGGGGGATTCAAATCACGGACAAACTTTACATTTGTTTGTTTATCACTCTTTACTCAATTTCTGAATTTCTGGCGATATGCTTCAGGGACCAACTTGCCGATTTCACAGTATCATAATCCAAATCATCTTCAGCACATATAGCTGAATAAGCCTCCTGAGTTCTCCCAGTGGGGAAGCACTGAAGTATGTGTACTCTGTCTGAATCTGGTCAATGTTTTGCATCAGCAACACATTCAAAAGAGAGTGAAAAAAGTGTCAAGGTCCCGCTCATTAAACTTTGGCACCAAATGCAGCTTAGCATCATCAACACCACCCAGTGCAGAACCAACAGATACAGAATCCTCCATATTAGACCCCCCAAGAGAAAGCTTGCCCTCACTCATTAATTGTAACTTGGACTGCTCCAATTTCATTTCCTCCAACTCAAGCTGCTTTTCCACCTCAAGTTGCCTCTCTCCGTATCCACATGCTACATTTTTTCCGATTCAAACTGCGTTTCCAACTCAAGCTCTTTCTCCTCCCTGTCCATTTCTCTCTGTAACTTCTTCTGCCCAAACTGCAAGGCTAGCAGCTCCTTCTGCTGCTCAAAAGTCAAACCAGCTGCACAAGTTGTTGCTGCACAAGTCTAGTTGTTGAGGCAATATGAGCAGAAAAGTCCAGCCAGTCAACAAAGACCACACCTAGGTTCTTGGCAGTCAGGGGAAGGAGCCAGAGCTACATCCTCCACAGTGATTGAAAGGTACTCTGGTCTACACGTAGCCACAATGGAAGAATAGGATATTCAGGGGTCCTAGTGAGAACAGTAGTGTTGAATAAGAGAATAAGATAAGAATAAATTTAGCAGAAAAGGAATTATCCTGTTATCATTATAACAATAGAAATAGTTCATAAAATAAGATGACGCAAAAGAGAAAGTATGAGTATTTCTGTGCATGTGAAAAATATATTTTTAATACAAATGTACATTCAAGTACTAGTCCAAATTTTGTCAATTGAGTTTGCCCGCTCTTAAAAAATTAGTGTGCTGCTGATGCTGATAACCTGATAATAGCATTATGGAGTAACTGTTAGTAACTGGGAATTGGCAGGTAAGTTACTAACAAATTCAAATCACACAACATTCATAAACATACAGTAGGGTCCAAAAGTCTAGGACCATTTTCCCATTCACTTGAATGGGAAATACTTATGTATACAAAGACATCATGTTAAATTGAAATACTTACAGAAGCTGCTTTGTCTCTGCGCGGTCACTTCATGAAATGAACAGGAAATAATGGCAGAGAGTGCCAATCTTCCTCTTCTTCTTCTTCTGTGAGGTTTTACAGCAGTTGGCATTGACAATGTTGCATTACTGCCACCTTCAGGTTTTATTCTCCCTCAATGTTCATTCATTTTAAAGCCCTCTTAAAGTCCAGTCGTCCTCAAAAAATTAAAGCATGGCCACCCTTCAACACTGTCTCCACATTCTAATATACTTTTAACTTTGTCCTCTAGCTGCCTTATTTTCCATAACTGTGATATCATTTCATGTCTTTCATGTATAAATTTCCTGCCTGTTATTAAGGATATGCACAACTGTCTCAGCCTCATGGCACTGATAGAAAGTGCAAATCTGTTATGCTCCAACAAGGAACCACAATTCTTTACAAAAGCATTTCAATTGGCTAAAATATTAGAATACACACACAGTACCAAATTGTGTGGTATTTAACAAGTTACAGTGCTGATTCTGTTTATTTAACAATCCCATCAGTTTCTAGACAGTTACTAGCATTGGCCTGAGTCTTTTATTTCTAAATGTGGGCCACATACCTCATGCCCAGCATGGCCCAAGTTCAGTTATCCAGTATAGCCGCACCTGTTGCAACAGGTATCAGCCCGTGTTCAGCATCACCTGAGTCTGACAGTATGCCAGATGTCATGCACCCACCCTTATGTGGCCCGATCGTACACTGTCCCCCCACACTGTCAACAATTCTTACTCCAAGCTGAAGTCAAAACTCAAAAAAAGTCAAAAGCCCTGTTCTTAAACCTGCATTTACTGTTTTTTATCTTTTGGCCACTGACATGTTCTTACCTTTAAAGTTGCTATGGCAATCTTTTATTTTTTATTTACACATGCAGCAGATACAAAGCAAAATTAGGAGTCATGTTTCTGACCTTCTCATGAATGTAAGTCCAATATTTACTCTCCATTTTGCTCTGATTTGGCGTCCAGCAACTCCAGCATATCTGGATAGAGCTAATAGGAACTGCAGAGTTGATTGATAATTCTCGATGGGTTTGTGACTATAAGCAGCCCCTTTCACATACACATATGCTATCCATTGTTAATATAAAAATATTATACAGCATTTCTTACTTGCTAGTGTAGGCCTCTGCATAAAAAAATCACATTTTTTCTCTCTTACTGAAAGGTAAAAAAAAGTCCCGAACAGGAAGAGAATTAATAAAGATGTCTGGACACGATGCTCACTCTCTGGCATCGTTATTGTGAATTAAGGAATTTAATTTAATGTCATCAATATTTAAATAGCATAATGAAGCAGACTACTCCCGAGAGAGAATGTGAGAGGGAGAGAGAAAGAGGTCACATAACTTAACTTTGGTTTGTGGTACTTATTTCATTGAGGTTACTTGTTAGAACATATAAGTAGCTATGCCCATATGATAACACCAGGTCAACTGACAGAGAGTAAGATACTGGTGGGGTCTCACTAATTTGGATACAGAGCACATTCGACGAGAAATAATATGTAAAATAACTATAAAATTCTATAAAATAACTGTAAAATATTCCAACAGTATTTCTAATCATATCAGGGCTTTTATTTTTGTTAATAAACACATATATTAACTATAATGATTTGATTCCAGTTTTTTTAAGGTATTTTATAATACAATCCTTGGTTTTGGTTTTGGTTTGTCTTTTAACAGATAAAGATTTTTAGTCTCTGACCTGGTTTTTAAGTTGTTTTACAACACTGTTTTGTTTCTGTGCCTGCTTGCCAGACTGGTAGCTGGCTTCCTGGCTCAGCATGCCGCCGTCCTCGCCTCCCTCATCAGGCTGTAATGACTGTCTATGCCCGGTCATGAAAAGTAGCGCTCTGGAGGAAACAATCTCGATGCTTTGTGGGGGACCTATCGAGCTTCACGAAGAAGATCACGAAAAAGCACTTCCCTACCATGAAAACCCCTCTACTCTGATTCCTGTGATGGACATGCGGGCTTGGGACAGGTGTGGAGCGCACCCCAAAACTTCCTCCACAACACATTGCTCTAAGCAGGAAATCAGCAGTGGTGGTCACCCTCACCGCCATCAACATCAGACAAGATTGTTGTTATCAGAGACTCCATTGTACAAAATCTAGACACAGTGATAGACCACAAACTTTTTCATGATTTTAAAGTTTTGTTATTTTAAAGAGAAGTTTCTGATATTGTACATGTTGTCCCATCAGTAAACACAGACCACTCTGCTACTATTATTATTCATACCGGCACAAATAACATCAGGCTACGGAGATCAGAGACCCTCAAGAAAGATTTCATTTCACTATACAGCAAGATCAAATCTTCTGCCCACAGAATGATAATATCTGGCCCACTCCCTGTCTACAACCATGGCAGTGAAACTTTCAGTCATATGCTTTCCCTGAATGACTGGCTTAAAAACTGGAGTCTTGCAACAGTGTGGATTTTATTGACAACTGGGACTGCCTCTTGGGGAGGCCTGCATTGTTCAAAAGGGATGGTCTTCACCCAAGTCGTAATGGTACGTCAGTACTGGCAATTAACTTAATGGAACATTTGTTACTTTATGACAAGAGGACTCTACAATAACAGATCAGTGTGTTCCTACTTCTAGTCTGGCAAGAAACCCACTACTTGAACATTTTACTCATAGTCATACACATTATGTCTACAATACTGAAACTGTTATCTCTAATAGAAATGTTTTCAATATTGAAACTATTTTTCTGATAGAAAAATCAAAGCACAGAAGCAGCCAAAGAGATAGTCTAGTTTAATTATTTTACCCCTGAAAAATCATAGCCCAGCCAAAAAGTTCAGACATGGACAGAAGGTGAACATGGCTCCATTAAAACTTCCAGGCACTTACTAACAAGACTTTTATCATAAATGATCTTATTAGTGAACATAAGCTTGATTTTATTTTCCTGACCAAAACATGGCTCGGTTCAGATGAAGCTGCTCTCTTAAATGAAGCCTCCCCTCCAAATCATAGCTACGGTTTGTACACTCGGCACGTGAGGGGAAGAGAGGAGGAGGACTAGCTGCTATATTTTCAGACACTTCTAAATGCAAGCGTTTGAGTTTGAGTAGCTTTTCATATTCATTTGAATATCAGGTTATTACGTTGGAAAATCAAACTTCAGTGCAGTTGATTACTATTTATCAACCGCCAAAGCATATAGCATAATTTTTACCTGAACTACTGTCAGTCTGCTTTATTAAGCATGAAAGGATCCCCATAACTGGTGTTTTTAATTTGCATGTTGATAATGTCCTGGACTGCAAAGCTGTGGACTCAGCATATTGTTGGGCCAACCCAACAATATGCTGGTTTGAGGTTTGAATATTATTGTTGACAAGATTGTTGATATTAATATATCAGATCATTACTGTGTATTCTTTAACGTGACCATCGCTGATATAACAAAAAATGATAGGGAGCGCCTCATTAAAAGACACTTTTTAAGTCTTCAGCCGCTGAGATCTCTAACTACATATGTAGTCAACCTCTCTGATGAAATTTTATCAATTCATAAAAAACTAAATCACTATAACTCTAAATTAAAATCAGCTCTTGACATAGTGGAACCTGAGAAAACTAAAAATAAATTACCTTAGATTAAGGTAATGCCTTTGAAAAATGAGCGAATACGTCTGCTAAAGAGGGAACGCCGCAGAGCTGAGTATATGTGGAGGAAAAACATTATTTGTTAATATCCAAGCAAGTGCTGCAAACAATACTGACAATCAAAAAAATCAGACTGTTAGTTAGTTAGAGGATCAAAACACAGGTAATGATTAAACTTTGGACATTACTTTTTGAAGACAATGCCTTAATACAGTGACAGAGTACATTTTTTAATATTAGAAATGTGGTAGCTAAGTGCACAAGTAAATTTTCCCCATTGCCAGTTTTAGGTATACAGCAACACCTTGCAGTTCTAGTGTGAAATGAAGACAAAACAGAAATTCTCATAATTGGTACAAGTGAACAGAGTCAAAAGATTTTTAGCAAACATGGAAGTCTGGCAAAACAGAACAAGTCAGAAGTAAAAAACCTGGCAAAAAGTAGTAGGTAAAAAAAGTTTTTTCACTACTCCAATGAAAACGTTGTTGCTAGTGATAAACTCAGACTTTTTCAAGAGAAAACAGGATTGGCTGATGGGTGGATCATTGATGTACCAGTCAAGCCCTGCTCGTAGGCCAACATAACTGCTGTAACCACCGGGTTCACCTTTCCTGTTTTCCACAGTGTCATAAAACTGACGGAGAGCCTGGTTTAACTTCATTTTGATGATGATTTAAAATCAATAGCCAGATCTTTCTTGGCACACCAGGTCTGAAAACAGCAAACGGACCACATCGTCTGGTTAATGGTCCCCGCTTCATTTCTTGACTTTTCCAGCTCTTCATTGTCTCTCTCATTAATTTCAGCATGTCTCTTTTGTTTTTTATCTTCCTCCTCCATCCTGTCCATCTCTTTCCACCACCCATCTAGGCTTAGCCCACCCAGTAACAACAAAATCTGACATTGTGAAACCATTTGTTTGGCGCAGTAATACTGTTGTAATGTGGTCACAGGTGTGTGTTTATTGTGTGTGTGAGTATTTTACAACGGCTTCAAATGTGGGTCAGCCAATCATAATCAAGGACCAGAACTATCCATTTTATAATAGATTTTAAATCACATAAACAATGTTACAAAGATTGCCTTTTATCATCTAAGAAATATTGCTAGACCCTACCTTATGCTGGAAGATGCCAAAAAAGATTACTCATGCTTTTGTATTTTCTCGCCTGGATTAATGTAATACACTTTATTCAGGATTACCAAAAAAAAAAGAAAAAAAAACATTGTTATGCTGCAACTCGTACAGAATTCAGCAGCCAAGCCAGGAAAAGAGATCACATTACTCCAGTTTAAGCATCATTACACTGGCTGCCTGAGTCACTCAGGATTGATTTTTTAAATTCTTTTACTTGTTTATAAGGCTCTTAATGGTTCAGCACCTTCATACATTTCTGATTGATTATCTGAGTATGTTCCAAACTATCCCCTTAGGTCATGTAGTGCAGGCTTGCTAAATGTTCTAAAAGTGAGCTATAAAAAGTATGGTGAAGCAGCCTTCTGTTTTTATGCACCAAATGTTTGGAACATACAAATTAGACAAGCAACTTCTGTTGATAGTTTTTAAGAAACAACTCAAGACCTATTTTTATGATCTTGCTTTTAATTATTTATTTTTAACATCACTGTTTTTATTTGATACCTCTTTTATACCTTTATATCTGTTTTATGCTTTTTTATTGGGTTTTTTTTTTTTGTTTTATTGCTCTTTTTTATTGCTCTTTGTTATTTATAGAATTGCCCCTCGTGTCTTCTTTTTAATACCTGTGTCTTTGATTTTATTTTCTCCTGTAAAGCACTTTGAGCTGCATTTTATGTATGAAAGTTTATTATATTGTAGTTGTTTAGTTTTAGTTGTTTGTGTTTTATTTTCTTTTATTTTACGGATAATTTGGCCCGTCTGCACTCACACAATTAGAAACTTGAGCATCTATTTAATTAGGTATTTTCAGTGCAGTCATTTGTGAGCTGAAATGTTGGATCAGCTTGGCTGTCTACCCTAAGTTTAGCTGCAATATGTTGTAGACAGCACTGACAGCCTGTTATCCGATCAGTTCCTATCTAATCTCACAGCTTACTTCTTATCAGTGTGAAATCTTAAATGTATTTAATCCTCATACCTGACTTAATTTTCAGCAAGAGATAGCACAGTACACATAATTCTGCAAGTCAACACAGTTTCATGTAGATTTTTATTTTTGCTTGACTTGAGATGAAACTTGAAATTTAGTGCTCAAAGTGTGACTTATTCTAATAAATAGGTCCAAAACTGCATTGGAACTGTTTTACACCTGCCTATTCACGCCTATTTTACACCTGTACAGGCCTATACAGTATAGTAACTTAAAACATTACATCTTAGATTTAGTCATCTAGTGTATTAAAACATTTTCCAATCAATCTGGGAACAATATCAGGTTTCTGTCTTGTCATGTAAATTTTGGTGGTAGTGGAATGTGGTTTACATTTATACTATAGATTTTGCCTTGTAAATAAATCCATTTCCTTTTATCTGATCTTTCCTGACTCTTTTTCTCTTGTTTGAATTTTTTTTTCTTCTTCTTTTCCATTTGATTGTATCTCTGTAATTAAAGGGTATTATAGTGTCTAGACAGAAATTGTTATGCTCACCATTAAATCAGTTTCAAAGCAAGGGATCAAAGCAAAGCCTGAATGCCGGACAATACAAATACTAATCTAGGTGAATGAAAGTTGTTCATTACCTGTGTATTAGGTTGATGATACCATGACATTACCTGTAATTGGACCTGAGCAGGGAGACTGCTAAAACTATACATTTGGTTAAAGGTATAGTTTGACATTTTGTGAGGTACAAATTTCACTTGTCACTGTCTTGCTGAATTTTAGATAAGAAAATGGATACCATTTTCATGTCTCTCCATAAATGCACTCCTAGTATTACTATTCCTATAGTAACTTGATAGGTTGCAACGAGTAGAGGCTTCAAATATTTGCTGTACCAGCCGTTATTTGACCAGAAATAATTATAGTACGTAACCCCCCTAAAACCACAATTCAACAGTGTTTATGTCTCTGTTTATGTATTGATTAAATACACACATATTATGTGCTATTATAGTAAGCTTTAGACGTGCTGGTGGGTGTGTTTTTGAACTTTGGAGTGAGCCGGGCTAGTTTTTTCCCGCTGTTTACATTCTTTATGCTATAAGCGAAGCTAATGACTTCAGCTCCATACTTAACACGCAGACTGATCATCTATTTTCTTATCTGATTCTTTGCAAGAAAGCAGTGAAACATATTTCCCAAAAATGTCAAACTCTTACTTTGTTGTGGTTAAATAATAAAATGACCTGCACTGGCCTCTAATATGAGACAAGTTGACAACAGTCTCAATACAGTGTTACACAAGTAATAGCCACTTCATCTCAAAAGTGGTTCTTGCTTGTGTGTATGTATAGACTAAAGTGTGTGTGTATATATAAAAGGACAATATGACAAAAATCAGATTCATGAGCACCACCATCACGTCTGCACAGTTTTATTCAAGAGTTTTGACCTTCTGTTCAAAGATTTAACAAATGGCTCAGTGGAGCTCACAGCCTGACAGCGTATGAGTGTCCAATGAATTGTGATGCATATTTAACAGGATCCAATCTGCAACATTTCTGCTATAAACTACACCCTCGTCAAACCATTCAGTCACTCTCAGTTGCAGGTCTCAGTGTACATACAACCTCGATTATACGCACCGTTGGACAATCTGCAGCATATCAGACACTGCTACTAATGATAATAAAGGACGGAGCACTCCTGTCTCCCTTTTCTTTCAAGATCCTGTAGAATACTTTTTAAATCACAAATGTTCTTGTCTCAACCTATTTATCTAGATTAACTCAGGGGGTTCTTAGAATATATGATAATTCACTCAAGTCTCTGCCTTACTTTTATTTGTTATGATTGTCATAAAAAGAGTTGAAAATGGGGGACACATTGTGTGACTGAGAAATGATTGTGAGATAACCTCAGTTTTTCCCTAAAAATAAGCACTAAACAATCAGACTGGGTCACTGGGAGACACTGTCACATCTGACAAATGAGTGAGAACAATGAGAATGATTTATGGTGTGATATGAAATGTCACTTTTGCATTGTAAAGTACTGCGCGAAAGTTTTAGGCACTTTACATGTTTAGATTCTTATCCATCATGCAATACCATCAGGGAGGTGTGTGATCGGTCCCAAATTTATTATGCAGCATTACAATGACCCCAAATATACAGCCAGAGTCACAAAGAACTATTCTCAGCGACAAGAAGAAGGAGAGGTCCTGCAACAGATGGTATGGGCCCCACAGAGCCCTGATCTCAACATCATTGAGTCAGTCTGGGATTACATGAAGAGACAGAAGCAACTGGGACGCCTAAATCCACAGAAGAACTGTGACAAATTCTCCAAGATGCTTGAAACAGCCTACCTGCCAAGTAACTTGAAAAACCACATGCAATTACACTGAGGAGAATTGGTAAATTGGTTAAAAGGAAAAGGATGATCACACCAAATATTGATTTGATTTAGGTTTCTTCTGTTTACTGCACTTTGCATGAAGTTAATTGATAATAAGAACTATTCAAGGCATTATTTTTGAAAGCATCCTCACTTTACTTTTAGTGCATAAAACTTTTGTACAGTAGTGTAAGTTTTGCACTGTTTCATTACACTGTAGCTCCTTTTGGTTGTGTAGCATTCAGGTATTTCTAGCATGTACTGCTAGTATGTCAGTATGTACAAGTCATGCACAACACTAATTTGTTAAAATGTCAAGTATTAGGCAAAAACCATCTCAAGACGGGTAATAAACATTGACTTTTACCATGGCCTAAGTGTTAAATCTATATCCCTTTATCCAGTGCCCATTCATCAGAGAGGAATTAATCCATTATGAGACAGCATATCCAAACAGTCCTAAGCAACAAATCTGCACAAGCAAGACAGACTGCTTAGCTACATGTCTTTGTCCAACATTTTGTGATGTGATATTATGCTTATATGCAAGGAAATCTTGAATTTGAATCAAATTGAATCTGGTTGGAGATATACACCAGATAAATATTAAAGTGCAAGATTACAGTGTGGCTTTGGGCTGGATTTGACTATGGTTGTCACTCTGGAGATAGAACATACACCACAAATGTTAACAGCCTTGACATTTGGATGTTAAGTGACAAAGTGCATTAGGATATCTGTGTTTGAGCAAAGTACCAGGCATGGTCATTTCCTTATTTTAATTTAATTATCATACTCTTATTTGAACAATTCTGTTCAATAAGTGGTTACAAAGTGGTTGCAGATAAAACAGTCATATGTTGAATTTAACTATACATGCTCCCACTTTATTACTAACAGCATGCATAAGGCAGTGACTGTTCCAGAAGGCTGGAAATTAATTAATTAATTAATCATTTTTTATTTGTAAAGTAAAGCTTTTAAAAGCTTTGAACTCTTACTTCCAACACTGCTTCAACAAGTTTTGCACCACTCAGTGCTGCTAACACTAAGGGGACAGGGGACACTACAATATAAACAAATTCACTACAAATGCACATGATGTTTGACATGACATGATGAACCTGCATTAACTTTAAATTAAAGTCCAATTTAAAGAGCTGCATCCCACATCAAAATCCAATGTGACTGAGAGCATGCTGTAGAAGATGCTCCAGTAAAGATCACATAAAATTTGTTTTTTCATATAAAACCTAAGACCAAAGAGACTGACATAAATCCCAAAACAGAAGAGACAAAGCAGAAGACAATAAGATTTCAAGACCAGACCTTCCTTCAGTTACCGATCCTTTTAAAAATTTGAATACAAATGGTGAGGCATTATACTGCCAAAATTAAAGATTTCTATAATAATGGCCTGTCATCCCTTTGAGATCCCTAAAAAAGAAATATTCACTGCCTTTACATGGTTGGTGGTTTTTATTTTCTTTTGACACACCATTGATTCAGTAATGGATACCAGTAGTTTCTTCATGCAGTATACTTTTGGTGTTGTTATCAAAAACATGTTCAGGAAAAAATGCTATGTTAAAGCTAATGGATTGTGCTCAGTAATATGTTTGCCACTGAGACGGTGATAAAGATTTTTTGAAAGCATATCAGATAATTTCACCATATTTTCTTTGTGCTTTATAGCAACAAATGTTTCAGCAGTGAGTGATATGAAACAGCTATGAGTCTGAGCCTAATCTGCTAGCATGTCATATTTACAACTATGCATCTCTAACTAGCTTAGCTTTGTGTTAACAATTGCAAATGTATGCTAGCGCAGTGCACTCTAAGGCACTTGTATATTAACTCTATCAAAACCAATTCCATACACAAATTAAAGCTGCAAGCAGGGATGATCGGGATCTCGTACCTTCGTGCATGTCAGGGCGCTCCGCAGTCAGAGTGCTGTTATTGAGGAGCAACATGATGAAGCATTACATTTACCAGAGGGCAACAGACATGGATATACATTATCATGAATACTGGACATTGCATGTACAAGACAACTATCAATTACTGTCTCCACTATGTGATGCTAGAAAATAATGTACAATATACAACTAAATTTTGTTGCTGCATATCAAGTGTAGACCGTAGATAATGTTTGTCATATAAGGATGACTTCCTGTTGTCAGTAGGTGGCGCTGTGTTCAGGCGTGGACTCCAATCAAGCATGTGAAATATGGGGCAGATTGGACAAAGTCCAGTGGAGTTACAACAACTTCCTGTTTCATGGTGAAACATGCAAATTTACCAGCATGCTACATGAGGGGTGTTTCCATGAAAACTCACAATTTTGATAACTCTGCATTGCAAAGGTCTTTAGATGACACCAACCAAATTTGAAGTAATTCTGGTTTATTCTCTAGGATTTTGTTCAAGTATAACACCTACACATGGCAAAAACTGCACAAAAATTGCACAGTAAATTCAAAATAGCTGACTTCCTGTTGGGTTTAGGGTATGGCTCCAAGAGGCTTTTTTGTAAGTCTGGACATGATACATGTGTCTATCATATTTTGTTCATCTATGTCAAACGTAAAGGTGAGGGCTTTGACTTGGACATTTTGTACAGGGCGCTATCAAGTCATATAATAAAATATAACAAAACATATTTTTTCACCACTTCTGACGCATGTGCAAAGTCTTTGAGTTTTCAAGTACCTTCAACACCTCAAAAATGCGGTTCTTTTGGAAGAGGAAGAAGAATTCCTTCCAATACAATAGGGCCATCACACCACTCAGTGCAAGCAGCAATAATCAGGGTCCAAGCAGATTGTTAAAAATAACAAAATTTGAAAAAAATTTTTAGAGCAGAAGACCAGATGCAGATGACTTAGGAGGTTAAAATAATGAAAGAATTTTGACTGTAGGCTAAGCCATTTTCAAAATAATTGTGAAAATGTAAACTTCATTATTACAGCATCACCTTGAGGTCAATGAGTGTCATTGTGTGTGCGGTGCGGAGTAGTGGGTGGATAGGTCTTATGGTTTTGCTGCACAAATGCTTTTAGCAGAGAAAAATTAAAATCAAAAGACATTTTTCACAGGGTCACAATAGGCAACCTTCGACTTAATAGGACCTCAATAAGCACTTGAAAACATACTACATGCATGACTTCCTACATTATTGGCAAGTAGGACTTGGCCACCTGGGGATTCAAACCCTGGACCTTGGTATAGCAGAGAAGGTGACTTACTGACTGCGCCAATGGGGAGATATGGTTTCCACACACCTTCTCACAACTTGAGGCAATGACATCACATGTGAAAAACGGGTATTTTTGTCTATTTAAACTTAAAATGGTTGTTCAAACTTAAAAGTGTTGGTAATAAAATTCTGAACAAAGTCACACATCATTCTGCTGGTTTTGGGCATACTGTCAAATACTTAGTTGAAGTTTGATCAAACATTTGGCAAAATAGAAAATGGTGTGCATACAGTACTAATTACAGACACTGAAACTACACTGCTGACTCATCGTTTGACCAATCTGAACATCATTTGAAACATGTGATATCTAGTATCCAAAGAAACAGGAGGATGCTGATGCACATTCCAGCCCACTGAGCCAGGAAGCCAAACCAACCTCACAAGCAGAGGGCAGAGAGAGGGATGTCACAAACTTTAAAAATGCACAACAATTTAACTCTTGGGGATACAATTCTGAAAAAAATCACACATCAACCTGCTTTTCTCAAGTATATTGTCAAATATTTTGGTGAAATTTGTTTTAAAAATAGATGAAACAGAAAATGTTGTGCATACAGTACAAATTACAGATATCGATATATAGAATTGAATATCACTGTGGACTCACCGTTTGACTGATCTGAACACCATTTGAAACTCTTAATACCTACCATCTAGAGAATTTCTGTGTCAATGGTAACATATGAACGAAGACTTGTGGATATAGATGTTAATTGATTTTGCATATTTTTAAAAATACAGTGTCACGGACTTATGAATTGACCATAGGTTGCCTTGAGGCAAACTTCTGTCACAATTCATTGGATCTGCTGAAAAACTTCAGTGTTACAGAACGTACAGGTGATTTATTGTGATATTTTGAAGTTTGGAATGTGAAATGTCTACAAATTTAGATTTGTTGTAATAAGCCACACCAACTTTAATCAGTATTTACTAAATTTAATGCATCAAATGAGTTTTGGGATTATTGGCCCAACAGTTTCTGACGAGTTGTTGAAAATAGGATTTTGAGAAAACTGAGAAAAGCAGAAGACCATTTGATCAAAGATGCAGATAAATTGACAATTGATTAAAATGATGAAGGAACTTTGACTCCAGGCCAAGCCGTCCCTGCTTGGACCCCCAATAATAATAATAATAATAATAATAATTCCTTCAGATACGCTGCTCGGGCCCTAATTATGCAATCAGTGAATATTGTATCTTAGTCAGAGAAGTAGATAAGATTATTCTGCAAGACCATGTTAAAGACCATCCATTATGGAAATAGCATATACAGTAGAGACAATGACACTATTGACAGATGTCATAGCTTAATAAAAAAATTGCTCTCAGCAACCACCTGGAGATGAAATGACCCAGTCACTGTTGCTTAATGGGGGACCTGCTGTTGTTGCTTGCCTGTAGTGGCAGTGACCCTGAGTACACTAAGCCCCATGGACTGATCCATTTCAATTAGCTTTTTGCCGTTTGAGGTAATTCACTCTGCTGTGTCATTGGGGAAGCACATCATCTTGATATGGTTAAGTGCGTAGGCCAAGCTCATTTAAACTATCAACTGGACACTATGGCAATATGTGATGGGCCTCAATTATTGTATTGTTAGAGCATTATAACAGTCTATCATTGAACATGTGAGATTTTTCAATGGCAACACTCTGTGTGTCTTGAGTAACCTGAATTGAATCGGCTGAATTGTCATTTAATCGCTGAAAAAATGTGGACAGTGATTCAGAGGTCTGGAACAAGGCTAGGTCTTGGGCAGGCTACATAACAGTCTGTGCTAATAACTATTCCAAATGGCAAGACTTGAAAGAAAAGAGCCTACCGTCAAACAGGAGTGAGATGTGTTTAATCGTACAAATGACAATAATGATGCAAATTTCAGTCTTTCTATGAAGGCTTTCAAAGTGCCGTCATAGTTCATAGTGTCATAGTGCACACACAATAATTTGTGTGAAGAATGAAAAAAACTGAAAACTTAGCCATACTTGCATTTGAAAAGGCAAAGTTTTGCTGAAATATAATTTAATTCCAGTGGAATTTCCACAATCAGTGGATTTGTTCACTTTTATGAACTTGAACACACAAATTTGTCCTATTGATCAATGGCAATCTTTAGTGAATTTGCACCATTGACCATGAGACTGCAGACCTTTGAATGGACAGAGAGCCAGATAGTCCAAAATGGTGGAAACTATTATAGCTTATTAGCTGTTTTGTAATAGGCCTATCCACTTTCAATTAACCCTCCTCTGTCGGAGTATAAAATGCTCCACAAGAGGAATGGTTTGCAGACTGTTCTGAAACAAGAGTCAATGGTGCAAATACATCTTTTAAATAAACTTTGGCAATCAAGCTAACAGAAAATAAAAAGAATCTAGAGGAGCTTTTGTGACTGACTGCTAGCATGTTCCCAGCTGGCTAGCTTGTTAGCAGTTAGCTGGCCAGCTACAGTAGTTTACCAACTAGCCCTACGAGTTGTCATTGTTACCAAGCATCCAGAACTATATATTCTGTGAAGACACACAGATGAATTTCAAGTGCCACTTTCTGGTGTTTCTGATCTTGAGGTTAAAACGCTGTCTACTTTTGCACTTCTGCAAACCTAGCCAATCGCTATTTAATGTGGCATGTTTGTCAGTTTAGGAAAGTTACAAAAATTGTTGGAAGCAGCCCCCTCTGTTTGCGACAGCTGGTGTGCAGGAGGAAGTTCAATTTAACATGTAAAAAAAGAAGTTCAAGCAACCATCTCACCAGTCTCACACAGGCTTTACCTGACGGCTTCCCACTCTGAGGCCTTAGCTGTCAAAATCAACACTCTTGCACTGCCCATGAGAGCTCGGATGCCTGGACAATCCTAGTGCTTGAATGCTATGCGGGGCATGTCTTGCCAAGAAAAGCAGTGGGATCCATAATAACACACGCAGGATGGGTTTTCAGACGCTGTTAGACAATCCAACAAGAACTTTGAATTAAGCATACTGAGGCCCTTAACATTCAGGTGTCACTCATGAAAATTCGTGCTTTATTCAGTTATACACACTTTTAAACAAAGTACCAACTATGCAACTACTCCAGGCTTAAGTGGAACTTTTTAATAAGGCGAAATAAATCTGTTGAAGTCACCTTGTGACATGTAAACACTGAGGGGGAAAAATAGAGCCTCCTCACATACCTCCTGCTTTCTCTTCCTCCATGCTCTTTTATCCATCTGGTGTTATGGCAAGCCATCTCGGCTGCATGAGCTGCTTCTTTAAACCCCCAGCAGCCTTTCATCTCGCCTGGAAAAGTGAGTGCTCCCAGGTTTATCCCTGATCCAAGGAGTATGAAGAGTCAGGGTACAGCACGGGGTATAAGGGGAGGAGGATGTTGGTGGTAGACAAAGAGTTGGGTAGATCTGAAGGCAGTCTTTAACTAACAAAGGCCCCGGCTTACCGCATATCTGTGACATTAAGGATTAGCGGCTGAGAGACAGTGCTCTGCCTGCTCTTGTTAATCTCTCCCCTCCCAACATTCACTCACTCAACCTCATTCTCTCCGTCTCCCTCTCTCGCCAGACGCTTCCTCTGCCCCAACTTTAATTAGTTTTACTGTGGATTGAAGGAAAAGTTGGTGCTTTCTTCAGGTGATAAAACAGTAACTGCCACTGAGCTTAGTCAGGGTTAACAGAGTTGAGGTCAAGTGTGGACTCCTGGGTGTTTTGATCAGACTGCAGAGAAAAGGAATGAGGAAGAAAGCGGGGGCCCAGAAAAAGTGGATGAAGAGAGACTGAAATTAGTTGTCTTCTGTTTGTCTTTATCATTTTGTTGCTGTGGGACATTTCTACCGTGTTCTGGACAACTCCAAGTGCCTTTAAACATCAACTAATTTTTGTAATTTTATATTAGAAAATATGGTTAACTTATTGTTTCATTTTGAAGGTCCTGCTCAACAAGATGAGTAATGGTTTTGTGACAAAATAGCCATCTGGACATAGCTCCCTATTCATTAATTATGCAAAGAAGCGCTAATCAGAAATAATGGGCTTCTTAATTACTGTCTCAACAACAAAGCTAGAACAGGTGACCAAAAGCAGCTGGGCACCTGGACATTCCACCACATGCAGTTTGCACAAACCAATTGCAAATTGACATAATGAGGTTGACAAACTGTCAGCGATTAATGAATAGCACGGAAAATTGAGTTAATGGTCTCACAGGTGTCCTAAGAGTGCCGCATTTCATCTTGTCAAAGTGTCACTTTCTTAGTAAGAACTGGCATTATCAAGTGTAATTGAATGGTATGCAGTGCAGCCATCACAATCTTTTCCATTGTTCAGTTGTCTTTTTTATATATATCATGAGAAGCTATATTGTGTTTCTAACTACAGGCACATATGGTTGCAGCTAATACTACCATGCTTTGCATTCATTGAGTATTATAGATTATTGATCTACATCTAGGATTTGACCTGCAAATAATATCCAGTTTTCCACTGGTAACAATCAAGCTGCTGAACTTTCAAGAGCACTTCAGAGGTACTTTCTGAAATAATGAATTTATCAAAATGTTTTCATTTTCATCACCCTTCTAGGTTCTGTGAAACTGACCAATAGTCAGAACTGATCTTTTTCTTATTATAAAGAAAAAAAGCTTATCAATGTTGTCTCTGAGATATAGGGCCTTTCCACACCAGTAAGTCCAAACCAAAGTTCATGTTTTTGTTACATTGTATACATTGCACATTGTATATATAGTTCGAATTTGTCCTTCTCATTGGTGACACAATGTTTTTTCTAATGGCATTCTGCACCTTTGTATATTGCTGCAACAGCTTCTTTATCATCAGGTGGCATTGCTCTCTCGTCCTCTCATATCCTCTCTCTCGTTCTCTCCGAACATACCTGGAAAATGTCAGCATTTTCCAGTTGACTTTTTATAACATCTTTGGACCACATTTCAATTAAAAACTTGGTCTCCTCCTCTCCCCATGTGCTCATCTTTCCTTTTTCCGCTTCTGACGATAGCCTGCCAGAACTTCCTGTAACTGGCCCAAAAGTCCGAACCATCCAAAAAATGTTTTCACACTAGAAACAAACCAAACCATGGTTCAGTTTGATCCAGGCCAATAAACCTCCCCTGCACCTGATCAAACTGAAAAATCCATGGCAAGTACCTTATTTAACTTTGCGGTATTTGGAAAATAGCTGGACATTTTTTCAGTACGGCACCATATTCTATGCTTGCTGCAAAGGGTGGATGGATAACTATATTTAGGCCTATTATATTTTTTAATGAGCACTTAAAAAACTGCCGATCTTGTTTATTCTTTGAAAGACAATTTACTCTTTCTTATGTTTTCACATTTCAAATATATATGTGTATAATGTGGTGTTTTGTCCACCTTCTTTGATTTAAACTTCACAGAAATATTTACTAAAGACATTTTTTGAAAAGTATACACACAGAGAGAAAGAGAGAGAGAGTACAAGAACAACAAAACCTAACCTCAATTACTAACATTGGTAATATGATGACAAATGAGGTCATTTGACACCCAGTTGATAATAAATGATTTATGTTTTTATTGACTACGTTGTAAATGAATATGAATTGCACAAAAAATAACTTGGCACCTATTGATTCACACTGCCAACCTTTTGCATGTGTTTCTTTGTTATTCTAGCCACCAGAACATGATGTACTAGTACTTTAAATTTGCATGCTGTCAATCATCCTCCTTCACCTGCATGAAGCTCAGGTACAATATCTTCTGATGTGGCAAGCCTTCCTCCTCCTCCTGGTCAACCAGGGACATCATCACATACAAAAAAGAAGAGTAAGCGAAGCCAGGAACCAAATCCAGTTGACACTGCATCACTCCAAAAGCTGGAAGAAATTCGCAAGGAGACAGGCAAACAAAAATATGTATACAACTTTCCCAACCTACCTAAACACATATTTGCTACAGCTTTCTGAAGCTGATGCCAAGCAGCTAGTAAAAGAAATACAGCAACTGATGCTTTGTTATGGGCAAATGATAATGAAATGTACTGTTTGGGTCTGTGACAAATAAGGCTTAGACACAGAATAGCTCATGCTGTTATTTCTTATCATTTGCCAGTTGTTCCATTGAATAAAAGTTTCTTACTGGCTTCCTTTTGTA
Organism: Thunnus maccoyii; assembly: GCF_910596095.1. Lineage (NCBI taxonomy): Eukaryota > Metazoa > Chordata > Actinopteri > Scombriformes > Scombridae > Thunnus > Thunnus maccoyii. Next base: position 8,590,341 of record NC_056543.1, read on the forward strand.
GATGCTGTATTTGGTAACAAACCAGTCAGTTGATTAATGGAGAAAATAGATCAGATCAATCCATAATGAAAAGAATCATTAGTTGCAGTCCCGTACAAAATAGTTCAAGATGAGGTCCGCCTCAACCAACTACAACAGTGATATCCTGCTTTTACATGAATGCATGAGTAATAAAATTCTAATGATATAACAGTCACAGGGGACATTTTTCTGCATTGATTACTTTGATTTTTCAATGGTGGACTTTTACATAACAGAGTACATTTACAGTGTGGTATTATTACTTTTACCTAAGTACTGCCTTCACCACTGCCTCTGGCTAGATCACAAATTGCTACCACATTGTCATGTTACTTAATTGACAAAACTGAACTTGAACTTGAAATGAATTCTGTGCTGTACTGTACTGAGCCGTTATGTTCAGGCTTCTGTGGTCTTTTTAATGTAATGTGCCTCGTTGGATGACAGCATGCTGCCAAGTAACCCTTCCCTCATCAGTCAGAAAATATTCTTTGAAGTGTTTTCAAACAGCCATGTCAGCCTGTGTTGCTCTAGCAGTAGTGAAATGCTGTGTCAAGAAGGTTGGTGTCTCTCTGAACCACCTGTCTCCATCCCCCAGGTATACTCTCCGTGTCCATCAGTGCAGGAGTGATGTACCTTCCAGTTTCTGGCTAGAACTGATCTACATCACAAAGATAGTTATGCAGAGCAACACATGCCTTTGTGATGTCCTCTGCTCTCTCAACTAAACACTCCAAGGCCTTTCCAAAACCTCTCCACCTTGCTGCAAGTATGCCAAAGGCATTCTCCACAACTTGCCTTGCCCTCGAATGCCAGTAATTGTAGCTCCACTGGTCAGCTATGAGATTTAACCCTAGAAAAATGTTACAGCAATATTGGTGTTACATGTAAAACCCGCAGTATCAACTTTTTTGCGACAAATAATTCAGAAAGCAAACAAATACAATGAATTTATGATTGAAAATACTAAAACCTGAATCATTACTAAGGATCTTATATAAACCAGGGCCTCTGCTGCTGACAGTTTATGCTGGGTACATTTCTAATAATAGCACAAATATTAATAGTAAATTAAAAGAGTACAATAAAGCAAGCAACAATACACTGTGTGTAATTGTGAGGATAACGTTCATTTTTAAGACAATGTTGTGTATTCCTTTGCACTATAAAGTCTTTTTTGTTGTTTTTTGTTTTTTGTTTTTAATTTGTCCACCAAAATCTGAGGTACACTGATCTGAATATGGTAGCATGAGGTTCACCCTTTGTGGAAATGCTACATCACCCATAAAAACAGGTGGAGTGATTATCTCCGTCCCATGCAGAGGAGCTGGTTGTGGAAGGTGAAGCTTGCCCTGGATAAGCTAGGATCCAAAGTGGCTCCTCGAGAAGACTCCAGCATCACTGTCTTTGCCATAAGCTTCAATATCAACATACCTGAATTTGTACTTTGCATCACAGGCTGCCATCAAGATGAAAGTAAAGAAACCTTTATAGTTATAAAAACTACTGCCACTGTTGGCTGGTACTCTCACTCTGATGTGTTTCCCATCTATAGCCCCTATGCATGTGGGATAATTCCACAGTTTCCAAAAATCTCTCCTGATTCCCTCCCACTGTTGTCCCTCTGGAGTAGCCGCAAACTCATCCCTGAGCCCAATCCATATAGCATTGCACACCTCCCTGACAATGCAGCTCACAGATGCAGAACCAAGCTTGTAACTTGCTGCCAAAGCTTGCTGGCTGATCCCTGAAGCAAGAAAACGGATGGTGACAACTAGTCGCACAGCCTCACTCACAGGCGCACTGTTTGAGTTCCCATGCTTGAACTCAGGGAGGCCACTCAGTGAAGCAGGTTATTGAATGCCCTGGCGGACACCCGAAAGTATTGAAAATGACGTGAATTTCTCTCATTCATAATATTAGGGAAAAGAATTTTCCATTCACATCTTGCGATGTATTTAATGGCCTCACAGACCACTGTCGTCTACAACACTGCCTCTGCTTTTGCTTCTTTCTTAACAGATACATTATAATGACCTCCTCCACCGTCGCCATGTTTGTGGTTGTTAGAAACTTTTGACTCTGAACTGCCCTTTAGTGGATGTATTGCTTAACATCCATGCCAATGTAAAGGACGCATGGAAGTATGTGGGCTGTGACGGTTACATCGTTGAAATGGACGTATTTATTGTCGTACGTAAAGGGAGCATAAATGAGTCTTAAGACTTTTTGACAGGGTTTCTTTTTGACCATCTACTATGTTTCATACTGCCATTAATTTAGTCTGTTATTTTAATTTGTGACCCTGAAACGTGTGAGGGGGAAAATGTTTTTGTGTTGATAGTATTAGAGCAAATACAACAATGACCACACTCAGTTTCTCTCTGGAGGCCTGGGCAGCCAAGTGGTACTGTCTCATGGAGTGGACAAGTTAATCCTTGAAAATACCAGCTAAAGAAAAACCAAGGTGGATTTGAACTTACAGTAAACCTTGAGGAAAGTTCACAAAAGACATGCTAACAGTTAGAATCCATCTCCTGAGGGATTTAGACAACTGCTTAAACTCAGTAAAAAAACCTATTAGTATATTTTCAGAACTTTATTTCTTTTGTTCAATTTTATTAGATTTTTATTGGTTAATAATGTATCTCTGTCTATAGTACTTCAATTCAAAGCATGCTGAATCTTTTATTCATACATTTTTCAGTGTAAATTATCTTTATATTCAAACTCAAAGAATTCACTAAAACTGCTTTATTTTATTCTTAAGAAATTACTCTTGTGTTTACTTGTAGCTGGCATTGATTATTGTAGTTGTACAGTGTTATGACCTGTGGATTCATAGAAGAGAGTAGTTTCCCATTTGTGCACCCTCTTGCATGTAGGTCCCATGAGGATTTTATTTTTTACGAGATAAAGTATAAGTGCATCAAAATTGTATTTAAAGTATAGGTCTTGAGTGAATTAGTTACTCCAGTCTGCTAATCATTAGTAGGACAATGCCAACTCTTGGCAGGCCTCTGTCTATATGATCTGTATACATACATAGTGTTCATGATGAGGGTTGTAAATGAGCTCTAGAGACATGTTGTAGAAGAGGAAATTGTTTGATTGATTATCCTTTTAGTAGCTTAAACGGGAACGTCTGGGGTTATTCAGGTACGAGACCGCCTAGGCTATAAATATGCTGTTTAAAGTAAAACACTGCTGATTACTACTAAGGGAGCATAAGTGCAGTGTGATGGTATAATTATTTTTCCCATTACTGTTTTAGCATCTGCATGAAGCACGTGACAAGAATTATATTACGGATACACTGTGTCCTTGCCATGGAACAGTAACAAATAGTAGTTCATTTTTCCTAGGAATGCTTTGTGCATGATCGATCTCCACAAAAAGCTTTTTTTTGAGCCTGAATAACATAAAAAAAACCTTCAAAACATGTATTCCATTTTTTGACAACAAATATTTATTAATTTTATGATATCGATGAGTATCATAGATTTCACCTTTCACTTAATTCCACTAAATGTTTGTGGAAAGGTATCTAGCTTTTGCGACTCTAAAGAATATATCTGGGTAGGTCTTTCTGCCTTCAGGGACAAAACCACCCAATCAATCAGTGTCCCACTGCCAGTGCACAGCTAATTGAGTGTCACTTTGAATATCACAGCTTGCTGTCTGCGTATAAGAAAACTCCAAGACAAGGAGGGAGTGTAGAATGGGGTGTCATTGCACTCCCGAATCATGCACATCATCAATCTTGATTTTAGAGCCCAAGGGGAGGTGAAGGGAGACACTGAGGGCCAAATTTACTAAAGCTTTTGTACCTATATTTCAGGCGCAGATGTGACGCATTCTACCCAAAACACGTGCTGTATTTATCAAACAGACGCACAACGTTTAAACTGCTGTACTGTGTTATTTGTGCATGTGTCTGCAAGGTGCACCTCTTTCTTCATTGCATATAAGGGAGGATCATGCATATAAGTAGGAGACATGTTAACCGAGGTTGATCATGTATTCTGTTGAAAGGTCATGCAATTTGTGACGGTCAGTTTTGTTGGGAAAAGGCGTAAACAGCACAAATGGGATTTATAGGAGCCGAGAGGCAGTTTGGCCTCTATACAACTATAAACTGATTATTAGAGGCAAAAGTTAAGCAGTTACCTCTGGGCAGGGAGTTTTGGTTTGTTCATTAAACTTGAATTTGAACTGAATGAATCACTTAACTGTAAATCAATGAACTGTAAAATCACTACAGGCTGCAACTAAACTTTTCTCTCTTTTGTTAAGACATTTAATTGTGCATTTGCCTGCGTTTACCTCAGTGTAATATTCATATCGACACTATTTCAACTGCTGCCGCTCTTCCCTCTCTCTCTCCACAGGTTGAATTGGCTTGTGTTTATTTTGTGCGTCTTTGATTCGTCTTTTTTATTACATAATCTCCCTCTCATGTTTAATGCCTGCTAATATATGAAATAATTAGATATGCTAAAGATTACAATATCATAATTTTATGAGTGAATATTTTGAGTCATAGTCTAACAGTTTATCTCTGGCTGAGTTGAACTGCAAATGAATTTTGTAATCAAGATCACATGACCATTTCTCATCTGAGACTGATGATCTCATAGGAGTGTGTGCTTATGAGCTCTCCTTTCCTTGCAGAATGCATCTGGTAGGTAGTATCAGGTGCAGTCCAGGAGCTGACTGTGTAATGAACTGCTGTCTTAGTCCCTCAGGCATTGAATACACACAGATTGCGGCTCCAAACTCAATGAAAACTGCAGTGCACATTTGTGCAATGCCATTTTCTAAATAAATCTGTCCCTCTGTGGACTGACAGTGATTTCTACAGTGTACTTTCCCCACTGTGCCCTTAGGGATAAGATCAGCTTTATAGTAAATAATATGAGTGTTTAATCCTTTACATTGTGCTTACATGAGATCCACTGAGAGCACTGGCAGACAAGACTGCAATAAAAGAGAAAGACCTCAGAGGTCTGAGGTGATTAGACAAAATCATGACGTGTTCATACCATATCTCTTGATCTCAATAGCCTCTGCTTATTGCTTGTGTTGTTTCACTCAGGCTACAATAACATGCTTTTGTCTCTGGTGAATGCATTAACATTTACACTCTGTTCTCATATCATGGTTGATTTCTCATCCAGATTTTGCATCTTCAAATTCTGATCAAAATTTTTTTTTGTGGGAAGGAATCATGCTCAGAGAATTTTAAATATTATCTGTGAAAGAAAAGTGAATGGACTGGAATTGGACTAGAACCTATGGTATTAATCTTTATGTTTAGATTTAATGATCAGCTAAAGGTTAAAAAATACACACTTAAATGTACTATAGTCTATAAACGTGAACAGTAACTGTATTTTTAAATGATTTACCCAAAAACTGCTATGAATAGAATTAATACAGATGATGTTCATGTTATGATTAACAAATGATTGTGGTTTGCAATCTTTATTCAGCTATTCAAACAAGGGCCACTCATGAATAAAATAATTAACAAATACCGATAAACTCATCCCATTTGCAAATTACAAATCTATATTTCCAAAATAATATACATAAATGTTAAAAATGATATATTATTCACAATATCCTTTCTTTCGACTGGTAAATGTACATTTATCTCACAATATTTTCTTAACAAGTTAGTAAATAACAAGTTAGCTCAGACACACACACACACACACACACACACACATAAAAAATGTTAATGTTTTAATAAATATCAAATAAAATAAAAATGTTTATGTTTTTAAGTATGTGATGAAATAATTCAACAACAAATAAGAGGCAACTAAGTGTTCAGTGAATTAAATCAATACGTTTAATATGTTCACTTTATTCTTTTTTCTTTTATAGGTGCCCTTGTAGTTACACATGTAATTAGTTGGGGTTAGTTGGGGTTGGACACCCATATTAATACAAACTAGTATTTTTCTAGGGTGCTCTGAGGTTATTTCCTCAGCTGCGCTGTGCAATAGGAGCTTTTGGACCAGAGGAACTTTTTCTAAGAACTGTTAAAGGAACTACTTACTCTTTATTGTGTCTGCACTGCAGGAACTAGGGACGATCGTAGTTCTTAGAACGCCGTTTTGAGGGACTTTTTTAGCTCTTACTTCAGGGTAGGTACTCTCCTGGCATGGCGAGAAAAACTTTGAGTGACTTAAGTGTACGCTGATTGGTCGGACACATGAGCCAATGCAGCACCTGCAACTGCCTTTTTTTTTTAAAAAAAAACGTGTAAAACATTAGTCGTGTAAACAACAGCTCTTATCGTCAGCCACACCCACCTGCTCACCTGTTGCCACTCCCCAGTTATACTCACCTGCTGCTCATTATCTCATCAGCCCCAGTAGCTTATATACCAGTCCTCTGCCATCCATTCCCTGCCAGTTTGTCATGCTGGTACACTTGCATTCCAGCTATACCTAAGTCTGTTCCCTTGAACCTGGACCTGTTTCTGAATATCTGCCTGCATTCTGCTACCTATCGTTTGACCTACTGCTTGTTTTTGTCTGTCTGCCTTGCCCTCAGGACTTGTTTGTCTGTTTGGACTGCCTTCTTGTTACCGACTTGTAAGCCTATTTTTGGATTTTGGTTTATTAGAGCCCCTTTCATTTTACTGTTCTGCCTCGGTGTCTGCATTTGGGTCATCTTCCTGCTGCCTGGTACACACCCATGACATACTATCTCAATTATTATTTTAACATGAAAGTTTTAAGCATGCAAATAATCTAAACTTGCAAAATGCATTTTCTCCTAACCATCCTTAAACTGTGGAGATGTCTGTATGGTTGCACCAAAGTCATTATGGGACAAGATAAATTCATTCCACATCTCACTAATAACTTCCTCAGGACCACAAGGGATGACAGGACAAGTAAATTAGTACTTGTGAAACAGAAGACATGTACATATATTGTATATAAGAGAATATATGCATGACTTTTCACATCATGCAAATCAGAGCCTTCTCTCTTAAGCTATTGGTCACTTAGTCCAAGAATGAGTGACCTTCACCAGTTTCACACACACACACACACGCATACAGGCATACATTTGACACCATCTGATTAGCTTAAAAGTGCCTCCCACTTTTCCTGTAATTAATTCAACAGCACTTGGAGGGGAAGTAGTCCTGTTACAGCCAAATCTTCTGCACCATTTAACCGGATAATGGTGGAGATTTTTATGATGTTTTTATTAAAGGGCGACCTTGGCTTTCAAGGTGTTGGCAGCTGCTGTGGTAAGTTGAGGCAGGGAGTGACCAAATAACACGTAGCGTCGACCTCAGTGGGATGGAGCTGATGATTCAGAAGATTCTGTGTCGCCTCATTTCATTAAGTCTAAGGCAAACAAACACAGTCAAACTCTGTACTACTCTGTCTCATGGCATGGCACGATATTACTCAGCAAATTATACCATTTTTAGCATATTATATATTTATTAATGCATTGGGAGGAATTAAACACGCTCATGGGAAACAAAAAGGAGATTAAGTGTTATAATAGCATAAGACAAATCAAAGACAAAAATATACAGAAGCCAACAACACCGGGAAAGAGAGAATGAGACAGATGGAGGAGCAGCACCGATTTAGAGCAGAGCAGGGTGAGGTGGATAGGGTGTTGATATGGATGTTAATGCTAAGGTATGTGCAGCCAAACGCACACAGCTTAAACCTAGATCCTTTAGCAAAAGAAAGAAAAGTTAAGTTGCAAGCCTGTAGTGATTTTACAGCTCATTGACTTTAAAGTTCAAATTCAAGTTTAATGAACACAAACCAAAACTCAGTGTACACTATTTACTTCAATCCTCCGTGTGGTTCCTGTAAATCCCCCTTGAACCTGGGGCCTGTTCTACGAAGCAGGATTTGGGGTCAGCGAGGTAACTTCAGGTTTAAGTCTGGGTTTTCAGTCCTACGACAGTGGTTCACTTCTTACCAGCATACAACGCCATGGTAACTCATGCTGAACAGCTAACCTGCTTCAGAGAAGGTTAACTTCGGACGATCAGATCACAACCTGTCAACGCTCCGACCACTGACCAATCAGATCGCTGTAAAAAAAGATCGTTATCACTCCTACAGGATCCCGACATGGACACAAGCCCTAAATTACAGCACAGTAAAAAAAAAGTACAAAAAGAGCGTATATTTTTATAGGTCAGCAGAAACATTTTATTATTCAAGGCTTTCTATTTCCACTCTGATTTTAAAATAGGTCTCAAACAAACGGAGAGATAATTTGCAACACTAAACACATAATGATGATTTTAGCTGCATTTTAATAGTTTAAGTTGATTTTCTCTCCAGAGTGACAGCTGACAATGTGGATGATTTTACACTCTGATTCCATCGCTGCAGCTCAGATTAACATGAGACAACTGTGTGATGATAACTGGAAATAAAGACCAAATATTGTATTTTATTAGAAAAATAATCCACACACTTTTAATTGGCTCCCATGATTATAAATGCAACATTTGGGTCAGATAGACCTCATCAGTCATTAACTACTTTTCCACTCTGCTTCAGTAGCAGAAACAGTCTGGCATTACTTTTAAGTTTCTGTTCTCTTCTTCTGTTCTGTTTTCCTTTTATGTGACATATTCAGAATAGTTTCTTCATCATCCAACTGAATAGCAAAAATACTCACTCTATACTTAAGGCATATATAATAATTCCTAAGGAATTGAGCTAGCATGCAAATACCAGGACCCTAAATGTCCTAAATGGAGCTAAATGGAACTCTTCCATCATTAATTTTATTAATTACACCTGTCCTACTGTCCTACTGTGACTCGTCAGAATGTCTTCTGTGAATGAGGCCTTTTTAACACTTTCTTTTACTCTTGTTTGACCCCATTTCCACTTGTCATTTCATGTATCCAGATAAAATCCAGATTCAAATTAAAACACTTTTGTTTACAGCTAGCCACACATACGTTATGTGTTTCTGTTAGCCAGATCAAAAATCTGATTTCAATCCGTCTTTGTTTACCTGTAAATCAGAGTCAGCCCTCCTCCAGATGGAGGTGGAGGTGTTGATGCATCTAAAGCTGTTTGGTATCTGCCAAAAATGCCAGAATAATAACTGTTTAGCTAGCTAGGTAACCTTCACAGGCTCCCATTTAAGTCATCCTCTCACCCATACAGTTCAATGCTCTCTCACCCAAAAAGTTCATTCGATAGTTGAACTAATCAGAGATCAGATAAAAGCTACAACAGCACAGCACATCCTCTGTATGATCATATGTATTTCATTGCTGGAGATGCTTTTTTCTCTGACACTTTAACCTTAATCCTACTGACTGGGGTACCCGCAGACCCCAGAGGAATTATTTTTATCATATCTCACAGGTGCTTTATTCTGTTATTCCAGTTTTTCATGACTTTGTCAATCAGTTTGTTCCTAATGACTTCATATCATTGTTTTCTGTTTCTGTTTTAATTAGTGCTTTTTAAAAAAATACCAATGTATTGGGATCCTAGGGGACCCCAGTCAGGGAGAGGGGGGGCACTCTGTCAGTCATTTTGAAGGCTTTGCGGAAAGATTGTACTTGAGATATAAGCTGCAATTTGTATTAAAGACAAGTCTATATTTTCGTTTTAAACAAAATGCAAATTATTGTTATTTTAGGAAAGCTAGTTAATCTTTTTTTTTTTCAGGTGACATTAATTACATAATTAAGAGTATTTTGAGAAGAAATAAATTAACATTTTGCTATGATTGTTTCTTACAGTAGTTTATTCTTGTCAGTAGTCAGTAGTCCTTGTATATTAAATGTGTTAGGATGAGGGTTAATGACACTTTTAGAGAGAACAACGTAATTATCATTGTAAATTCAGTGTAACTTCAGCTGCTGTTACCACAGACTACAGATGCTGCAGAGACTACTTCCACAGACTGCTTAATGACAAAGTTACATGTGGGAGGAGAAAAGATCACGTATGTGTCTTGCGTCACAACTTGGCTCAAGACTAGATGAAGGAGGGGAGACCACACATGAGCTGTAACTAAAAATAGATTAAGTGTACATAATTAAAAGATAAATCAAACTAAACACAACCAAAACCAACATGGTGGAAGCCAGAGGAGAGAGAGAGAATGACCGACTGCCTCCAGCTTACACAGAGGCCTGTCAGTCCAGGTGAGGTGAATCTTCCTGACACCCCAACTCCACCCACCAGGCTCCTGCAGGTGGAGGACAAAGAGTCTGTTGAGAGAGGGTCGTCACACTTGCATTTACGCCTTTTCAACATCTGGCTCTTGGATGTTGGATATTTTTAATGCCTTTTATCAGATATTCCGAGTAAAGGAGGGGAGAGAGAAGGGAAATGACATCTGCGTCATAACCCCTAAGACACAGGAGCACCTCACACTGGGCTTTTTTGGTATTGGATCGCTATCCAATCCTCCAAAAGATGCACAATGTAAATAAGTGTAAATGGGGTCTGTGACTTTGATCACCGTTACCTTACTTTTCCAACCTTTGCAATTTAGTCTCCCACAACTCATACTTCATGTTGCAATGAGCGACATGTCCTGTCTGAAAGATGCAAACACACAAAAAGAATGCATGCACCATTTTCCATACCAATGCTAAAAAGAATGTGCCATGAGAATATGTTACAGCAGATGTCCAGTGTGTGACTTTCCTCTAGTGACTCAGCAACTGAGTTATGATTTAATTTGCCCTTTTGATGATAAAACAGGCTGTGCTTCTGTAACCTTAACAATGACATCACATTAGATTTCTACAACATTGCTGAGCTCTTCCTGGCCTCTCCTTTATACCATTGCTACAAAAACCTCAGACTAAAAACAGCATTTTTTCCAGTCCCCTGGCAAGTGGCCAGTAGGAAATGGCCAATTCATCCGTGGTAGGAAAACATTAAGCTGACTTTAGTGCTGCCAAGCAGACTTGTGGCTCTGGCTTCTGAGATCACGGTGACAGTTTCGGGTCCCTGGAGAGTCACAGCAAGAGCAGGTAGCGTATCTGTGAGAGAGTAGAGGACTAGACCTCCTGAGACAATTGATACTACATCAAGTCCACTGTTTTGTGCTGCATCAAGTTTGTATCTTTGCTATCTTCCTAATGCTTGATTGCTTGCTTGTCTGAATGTGTATGTTTATAAGGAGCAAAATGTCCATCTTAATTTACCCTTTCTATGGCTTCACAAACAACAATTAATTCATTATTATATCTTAAGCTTATAAATAAAAGTATTAACTATAAGAAATACTGTGAATATAAAACAGCTGTAGTATATTACTGCAGTGACCCACTTTTAATCATTTCATGCCATTTGGATCCTACACTATTTGGACACAAAACAAAGCAATAATGCCCTATAGCTTTATCACTGTCTCACACTCACACATAAAAGCAAACTGAAATCTTTTACTCAAATTAAAGTATGACTCACTCAGACTTCCCTGCTTGGCTTGATAGCAAGCTTTCATTGACCTGGGGCTATTAATAAAGTAGACTGGCCAACAGGCCCAGCTCAGGGTCTCCTGTGTCTGTCTACCTGCCATCTCACGCTTGAGTCTCCCTACGTGATGCCTCGCTAGATATGCTCCCCTGAGTTGCACTGACAGGTCATCTTTCACAGGCAGCCACTTGAGTGTCAGCTGGAAATCAATTGCCGAAGACGGAGGCGGCCTCATGCGTGGTGACACAGGCTCCAGAGCAACTCTCTGTGATCCAAACCTTGTTTCATCAAAGTATGTCTAGTCTGTCGGTGGCCAGTGGCTGCATGTAGTGAGGTACAGGGGACTTTGTGTGTGTGTATGTGTGCGCGCACCTAAGTGTGTGTTCACTTACCGCCGAGGAGATGTTTTCAGTCACACTTTATCTAGTGAAAATATGTGAGCATTGTAGGCATTCATTAGGAAGTGAGACATGGAGAGAGAAAGATATGTTGTTATGAACACAGTCTGGAAGCAATTAGATATAAGCTGATATTTATACAGTGCAGGAAACACCTGGTTAATGAAGAAAACTGCATATTCAAAACTTTAATATACAGGGAGGAGATCTTGCATTGGGATGAAAGGAAACAGTTTTATTTAAGGCATTAGTTGCAGGTGTATTAAACACATAATTTTCCATTTGGTATTTGCCATATTCAAAGGCTAGGTAGTATTTAAAAATGCTACATAAATCGTTGCGTTATCAATGCATTAGTCACCAATTTTTTCCTTAGACTTGCTGCATACTGGATGATAAATAATGTTATGAACCTTTAAAATCAATGAATGTATTTCCATCTTTACAACAAAAAGCATGGTCCCTCACTGAATTATCTTTAATTATCAGTTCTAGTGCTTTTTTAGGAGAATTATCTGTAAAGAATCATTGTTTCTTTTGCACGAAAATCCAGATGAGATGGTGGGACTTTATTCAGCCTTCAGTAGTGTCTGCCCTCTTTCTCTCAGGCTGAAATGACCAAGCAGATCGGACAGCCTGTATGTAGCCTGAGAGGTGAAACCCAGAGCAAAAAGACTCCACAAATTTCCTGCTACTGCCTGCAGAGCTTTACTGTCGTGAGCCAACAGTGATACTGATGGTGATGTATTTGATCAACTCAGAGCTTCTCCCATTTGGATTTTGTCAGCTGGACAATAAGAGCACCCTGTGCACACTGAGAAATGCCATATGCCAGAGGCAGCACAAACTTAAACTGACTGAAAATTTCTCAAAGTACCAAAATCTGCCACTCTAGACTCATTACATACTCAGAGACCTAACTCTGTCTCTTGTCCTTCCTCCCAGGCCCAGCTGCTAGCAAGAACATGAGCGTCACTGTGCTGCAACAGTCACACTGATCAATGTAACCAAGTGAAGTGCCTTAGGTTATTGTCATTGTGAGTAACACCATTTGGAGGTGAATTTACTGCAAATGTTTTGTGGACAGTACTTCTTGCTACCAAGAAATATCTTCTTTGGTCAGATTGATACACTCCCCAAAGATTAAGCTGGTTTTCATTCAGATTCAGGATTGTGGGGCTGCTGCTTTGGCCTCCATGAATGTCAGAGCTGGTTAACTATATATAACTTGATGTTTTTTCATTTCAGATGGGAGGATTTTAAAATAATGACAAATACAGAATTCATGTATTTGACATAAATATTTTATTTAATAATCTCCCATTTATTATCTCTGCCAGGCATAAGCCTGGAGTGATCATGTGCTGGTCATGTGTGTCTGTAAGCCCGTGTGTGTATCTTTCCCCAGCTAATCTTGCATATCACTGGACCCATCAGCCTAACATTTTTTGGGTACATTTACGATTGTATCCTCAAGGACCTTGCAGTGATTCACAGTTGTTGAAAAATCTATTTTATAGCGCGTTTTATACCGCCATTGACTGCTGATTCCTCACTCCTCTTAACCGGCCAGTAGGGGCCACAAGTGATCAACAACTGCAGCAAAAGGCATTTCCGTCAGTTGGCTAGGCTAAAAACAAGTCTATTGCAGGCCACATTTTGGCCTTTGTCATGGTTCAAAAACTGCCATCCATAGAAAAGTTTGGTCTCATCTTCAACAGGAGCATTTGCAGATTAATTCCATACCCAATATGTTATGATCCACTAAAGTTAAACATGATACAAGATCAATAAATACCCATTTTGTTAGCTTTGCCGCCATCCTGACTGTAAGGGAGCCAGGAGGGACAGTTGAGTGAGATTCAACTCTTCTTTGTTTGGGAGGGGACAGGGAGGTAGGGAGAGGTTTTAGCTTGTGTGGTGTGTTACTACTTAAAGAAAACTGAGACTATACATGCCCCCAGACACACCCGGCAGAGATCTGCACTCTGCTGAGTGCACTCTTGTAGTTTTACATGTATTGCTCCTACCCAGGGGTGAAGTAGGAATAAAATATGGCCCTGGACTTTTGACTTTTTCTTTTCAAGTCTCTATATGGATCATCAACAGGTGAGGATGTTGCCTGGGACCTTTTAAGCTGCCAAGTTAGCATAATATCATGTATATGGCCATTAAATGCATATTTAAGACAGTTTTGCAAGTTTTTCATTTTCATCCGAGTCTGCCAGAAACATTGAAAACTCAGCTGGAGTTTTCAACCAGCTCACAGTGATAATATTAGTTAGTTGGCTTGCTTGCTTAAAAATTTAAAAGCAACAGTTGTCATTTTAGTCAGGACACTCACAGAAAGATTTTAACCATTTATTGTAATGCATATGTACTGTGCTAGATTGGAAGGTGGTTCTTTCTATGATTGATATCTCAGTGTATTAGCTCATCCAATCAGTTGTAATGACAATGCTATATTAAAGTAAAATTTGAAAATTCACAAAACTACTAAAATAATAACAAATAGTCCAGAGAAATGTCACATAATGCCACAGCAGCTCCCTCTCAGGACAGAGGAAGACAATATGTGAAACATCTGTTTGGATGCTGAGCTTCCTCCCTGTCTCCACTTGACCTCTTGGCTTTGGAGCTAGAAGAAAACACACTGAAATGAGATGTGGAGCACTGTTACTTGATGGCAGGATACTGCAAATTTGCTCATCCCTTAGCAATGTGCAAAAACTATATTGACTTTGAGCCTACAGAGCCATTTGCCCAGTCTTGGTAAGTTTCTGCTGTAAAATCAAATCTGTAAAGCGACTTCGTGCCTGAGGCAGTGAAGTTCTTTTAAAGCACATCAGTGATAGATCTATCATAGCTGTGTGGTTATCTTTGTGAGGAGTTTTAGACCTTAGGGGTGAGGACATTTTTGGAAAGTGGGGGCATTTGGGCCTGTCCTCACTTTGGGACAGACTTTCAAAGGGCTGTTTGAGGACCTGACCCTTAAGACTTAGTTTTCAGGTTCAGCTTAGGGTGAGATTTGGGATTGGGCATTTAGTTGTCATAGTTAAACCTGCATTAATGATTTTTTTTTTTTTTGGCCACTTGGGGCAGCAGAAACAAATTGTGAACACAACGCTGACATATCATCACCTTTTAAGTTCATATGTTGAACTTGTTAGCAAACACTTCCTTATTTACACATAAAGCGTTTATGGAGCAACATTATCATTCATTTGGAGTCGTGTTTCTGTCCACCTGATTAATATAAGTGTAACTGGTGGGTTTCTGTGCTGAAATCTATATTTTGGCAGGTGAAAACGGACATTATAACATTGTTGGAAACAAAAATTTACAAAACAAACTATGAGAAATAATAGGATGGATTATGATAATGAACCATTTCTCCCACAGGAGAACTGTACAAAAGGGGAGCAGTGTAGGGGCCAAGAAGGATTTATAGTGGGGACCACAGAATAAAAAATGAAGGAAGACGGGCTCTGATTTTCAACCTAGCAACTATACATAAACATTCTGGGTTTGGAGGACTTCCCACGCAAGTACCTCCTGAGGGAAATATCTGGCTCTTTAGCTTCTAAATGCTCCACTATGTTCACCAGCTAGTCGCTAACTGCTTCTGTTTGCTCTTTGGTGCAGAGCAGGTACTGTACAGTTTGTTTTTAGAGCTTTTTCTCTGACAGCCTGCTGCAGCTGAAAACTACGCTATAAGAGTGGTGAGTGAACCAAAACAGTAAAGTTGCAGCTGGACAGGTAAACAATGAGCCGAAACCCAGCAATGAAGAGTTAAAGCTGAGGGTCAGGTGATAATTCTCTGTAGGTTCATCACTACGAGCGACACCTCTCACATTACACAGTCATTTATACATTGTTATTTTAAAAGAATATCGATTATAGCCACTTTAAGGTTAGAGTAAGGGGCTAGGGAAGGCATGATGTCCTCACAGGGATAGAGGGACGTGTGTGTGTGTGTGTGTGTGTGTGTGTGTGTGTGTGTGTGTGTGTGTGTGTGTGTGTGTGTGTGTGTGTTACATAGAGAGAAAGAGCAGTCAGTCAGGGGAAGTATTTCTGACTGTGGGCCAACATTTGACAGAGGATGATGCCCAGCAGATGAATCAATTAGATGGAGGTTTGAACTGGCCTTTACTTGGCTCACACCACTGGCAACAGGACAAGCACAGAGCAGTAAAATTAAAAGAGCAATTGTCATGTCATTTATGCATTGACTCATTTGTGTTTGTACTGTAAATGAATCAAACAAAAAGCATACAAAAACATTTTTCTGGCTTCTAATGCTTTGCAGCCTTGAACTGGGGTAACCAAGCCAGGAGACTCAAATTTAGGCAAAGGTTTTCTTCAAAATCTCAGCCCAATGATGTTTAAAAATAAACATACTCAAGTATCATTAGTATACAGAGGTGAAAATGTCTTCTCTGTAATCTTGGTGAGTGAGAGCTGTGTTATAGGGCTCCACGTGTTCATGGAAATAGGGGCATGCTGTGTAACCATTGTTTGCAGAGGTGCCAGGAGTTAAATGTGAAGTAACAGGAGTGGTGCATGTGATGGATTTGTTCTGTTGTTCTGTTGGGCAGTTTTCAGAGATATGTGTCAGTAGGCATCTACAATGCACATGTATATTTACTAGAATGTTCTTTTTTCATTATGTGGGCCTTGCTGATGGTAACAGCACAAGCTGCAAAAAACAAGCAACAAAATAGAGATGATATATTGTGTAGCTTCATCTCTGTGATTAGAGTGTGCGCTGAATTTTTAAAGAGATAAAGCAAATGTTACTGTGAAGTCTTAAGTGCCATTTAAGTAAATGAACATCTTTGGCGTCCCATGTACGTGAATGTTTTTGTTTTCTATTAAAGCTCCTTTAGCCGCATAAAGGATTGAAGGACTACTCTACAGTCCCCTCTTAAGATTTAAAATGCATTACGTCGGTTTACAAAGCTGACAGGAATTTTCTCATGGTACAGATCAAGTTAATGGAGAAACAGCACACACTACCATAAAATACTGTATTCACAGCCAATTAGAGTTCACTCACAGTATATTCATGCTCCAAAATACTCAATTTCCTCATGTGCCAAGATCCCTGAACTTCTCATATGTGTTTGCAAATGAGCATCACTAATCAATAAACCTGTCTGTCTCTGTGGTCCCCATCGCAAATTTATTTCAGCACCTCAGGCCTGTGCAATCTGTCTGGAGAATAGTATAAATAAAAGTTAGGTTTGTGCTTCCTCTGTCCACTGCAGGTCACCAGAGTCTTCAAAATTCTTCAGGCCACAAAAATGCTCAGTTAAAAAGTCAAAATAAGGCCGCAGAACATGTTGAATTTAATATTTTTGTTTCAAGCTTTTACTGCAATAAAACCCAGCCTGAACCAATAAGAGAGGAGAGGGTAGAGCTAACCTCCTGAACCAATCCCGTAGAGAGTGCGGAAAATGAATGGATTTATGTTGTAGAAGCTGTAATAAAAGAAGAAAAACAAACAAAAAAACAAAAACTTAACATGACCAAGAGAACCACTGATTTCAGGCTTATCTGCGAGACACCTGTAATGAACTATCAAGAATCAGCAACAACGGCAGCACCCAAGACAGATGGTAAGAACCTGGATGATGATGCCCCCAGGGGACTCATCAGTTATCCTCTGAATACAATTTTCAGTCAGTGCAGCATTATTCTTAGACTGATGTCGCAATCCAGCACCGCTCACCCCTACAGACCTATGATCGAGACCTTGCTCAGCTTTTCAGAAGATTTGTTAAAAAGTCAGTTTAGTGCCGGGTTATTATACAAAGACAAAGCCAGTTCTATAGACTCTGTAGTGACTCCTAACAGAGGGTTAGTTCAGAGAGCTCACTTCAGCACTAATTCTAAAGAAGTTCACCTGTTGGGTCCTCTCCATGCCGACATATTTTTCCACGAGAGGCTTCCTCTGAACTCTGTTGATTTGAGAATTAAGCTGACCCAGGCTAATGACACCTTCTGTCTCATGTGTGCCCCCAGTACCAATTTCTGATTAAAAATACAGGGAGCCTCTTTGTCAAGAAAGCAACCACTTCCTTCACCGTGCAGTAAGACCAAAGTGTGACATTTTCAATAACCAAAAGGCAACATTTGGTGGTTAGCTGGTGGTTTACCCCCAAAAGGAAGGATCGTTGTGGTACTGTGGTGGTATGTAATTGTAAACTGAAAGCAGTTTCTAAGTGGCTGCCGAAATATACTTTTTTAAACTTTTAGAAACCGCTAGCCTAACTGCTAGCCACTAGCAGCTGACTATCTGCTACATTGTACAGTGCACACTCACGGCCAAAATACACTGAGCTACCTGAGCCGTAGCCCCACCTTGTGGAGTTTGTGAGCTATCAAGTTCAGCAAAGTGTTCAGTAAAATTGTTGATAGTGTTCAATGGGTCAAAAGGTTAAGATCTGGAGGGGTCTCTATTTAGTTAGTTTATTAAATCTTGTAAATAGAAAGGCGATACAACTTCAACGTTTAAATCATTTTCAAGTCTGAGACAGAGGAAACGGTAAGTGCTTTAAAAAAGAAACAAAACTTACTACTTCTGAAGGATCCACTGCTTGATCTGGAGGAGGAGGAGGTCGGCCTGTGGCTGCTGCTGCTGGAGGCCTCTCCCTCATCTGTCACCCCCAGTGATCTTTGAGCTTTGCAGATGTCTTTGGAACTGACCAGAGCCCCTGGTGACCCTGGACCTTCGCCACCGTCCCTTGGAGCTGACTGGAGCCCCTGGTGACCATTGAGCTTCACACGGTTGACTTACTGCGGGTTGATTAGGTCCCTGAGAGTCAGTGGTTGGCCTCAGAGGTACTGGGGTACTTAATGGCGAGAAGTAGCCCTCCAGATTACCATGTGACTCAGTCATGTGATAGGACAGACAGAGGATGAAAAGTTAAACCTGCAGTGCGGAACTTTTACATATAAATGAATGTCTATTACATTCAAGCCCTTGCCATATGAGTTCACACAATGCTGATTAAAGTCTATCACCACCAGATAAATCCCTGTATTTCACACTATACAGAGTTTTAAAATCTCATGTCGGGCGTGACACTCCCACGCTGGCCATTTGGCCATTAATTGTGTGGCTCTTCTAGAATTTTCAAATGTTATAGGACTGAATGGATCAAATTCTGATGGTGAAACAAGTCATTTTACAGTGGTTGTGTGATGATCAAAACAATTTATCCACCGTTTTACAGCCGCAACAGTAGGTTACAGCCAGTGGTGTACTGGCCATCGGGCATACTGGGACAAATCCTGGTGGGCAGGTGGACCGTCAAAACAATCCATTTTTACCAGCCCTCTCTGCATGCCTGTCATTCAGGGTGTGCATAAGAGGGTTTTTCATGGCTGTGCCTGTGTTCATGCCCCCGTTTATTCTCACTGCCAGAAGGGGGAGACAAAAGTCCTGCACTCCAGCGGGAATAACAACACATGACATGAATCAAACAGTCAAAGTTGAAATATATTGGATTTAGTTCAAATGAGGACATACACAAGGTACTCACTGTAGTCTCCTTCAGACAGTTGAATGCTAGAGTTGCCTAAATTCCCACGGAGGAGAATCTGCAAATTTTTAAATTTTGCTTTTTAGAACCAAACCATGATGAAAAAAATAGGTAAATAAATACAAACTGTTGGTGTGTTACTACAGATTGGCAACCATTGGTTAAAACAGAATCTGCTGAGAAAAATCATACTGCATTTCTCTGGAAAAAAAAGTTGTTGTTTTTTTTTTATTATTTTGAAATGGTTAACAGTAGATAAAGACTATATCTTTTTCCATGCTTACAGTTCAGGCCTCTAAGTGCTACAACTTCAGACCAGGGAGTTTTTATAGGAACTTTAACATTTAAAGACTCAAAAAATCAAATTTCTCAAAATCTTAATTATTAACAGCTGTCAGTTTCTTCTTAGATAAGCCACTGACATTCCTCTAAGGACTTTGTTTTTTCTCATATACTATGCAACTAGTTCAGTCAACCTTCACCTTCACCATCTTATGTTTTATGGAGTCATTATTTTCTCACATACTTTTTGATAACAGACACATATGAAAAAGTCAAAGAGAAAGTAAGAGCCACCCATTCAAGATCTTTTTGAGTATGAACCCTCCATCCTTTCAGTATATATTTGAACTGAAGAATTATAAACATGGGTTTGAACCTTGAGAACTATTGTGATCAAACCATCTCCCAAACACTCTTATCACTGAATGCTGATTCTTTGGACTAGATATGTTCTAGACGTACTGAATTGCTGAATAGGAACGTCCATCATTTTTGATAGGACTGGGAATCAGGGAACACCAATGATGTGGAACGATCTGATTGGACAAACGCTAGGACAAAGGATACAGTTGCCGGGTCACTAAAGGTCAGACCTGTCAGTTGATGAGAAGTGTTGTTTATAGCTCTCTCATGACTGTTGTCTGAAGGTCTTCCCGAGATGTCCTGTAGTGGTCATCTCATCCACAAGCTGATATGCTACCAGCAGACTTGTAATGTCTAATAAAATCTATACATACAATATGAGCCGACAGATCTCACTTTTACTTTGCTGATACCATCATGTCAATGTTGTTTGTTACCACAGCCACCCTAACCTCCTGAGCTAAGGTTTTGTTTTTGTTGACTTCACTAAGATCTGTTGTTCGTGTGAGTGTTTGTTATGTTGGTCTTGGTCCTTGTTGCTAATCAATTTCTCTGAGAGCTCCTTTAAAGAGTAGAGCCCTTTCCAACACATTTAATTGTAAAACCAAGAGTCTACAGACATGGCTCTGTGAGGTTCTACCTATAGGTACAGTAGTACTTTAAGACCCATCTAAAAACCGAACAAACCTCATGCCATTAACAGAGGAGGAAATGATAATCAGGCATCAAATAAAGAGCAATTTTACTTCATTTTCATAAATATATTTCTCTGTGTATATCACAGTACAACGCAGCAACATTTTACGTGACATGCCGTTGTCCATCCAATGTTTCCTGGCAGTGACACATTTCACTGTTTTTTTCTGCTTATTGGAAATTAATGTACACTGCTATAGTCCTACAAGTGATGTGGCTTTATCTGTTTGAGACAAACACATTTTCAGTCTCTCTTTACTGGCCATCAAGTACAATCAATGCAGATATCACCAAGTTAGTGTTTTCTCTGAGGCAACCTTGAAACTTTAGTTTTCACAGATCACACTGACACATCCATAAAACAGGTCCTCACATAAAATGTAAGACATATAGAGAGACGCTAGTGTCAGGTCTGTCTAATGCCAGCCAATTCGTATTCACCAGGTGCATGGAGTTTGGCAGGCAGCTCACCATTAGTATCACCATTTACAGTGATTAAAGGGTGTAATTTCTCATTAGGGTTCAGCAAGTGACAGACAGTCTAATTGGCAGTCTCTCTTGAACAGGACCCTGTAAACGGCTGCTCGTATCAATTACATGCAAGTGGACATGACTTCAAAGAGCTGCCAAGCAAACGGGGAAAACCGAAGAGTCTGCATTTCTTCCAGGGTAGAAAAGTGGTGTAATTGGGGATGTGAGAATGAGACAGTGGAAGTGTAGCAATGCTTCACATCTTTGTCTTTTTTGAAGTTTTGTTTAATAAAGGCTGCAGATTTATCTTTTGTGTGTTTAAAGGATAGGTTCACAATTTTTCAAGTCTGTCTTAAAACAATAGTCAGGTGTCCATATGAACATTGAAACAGTTTGTGCTCGCTGTGATCATTCCTCCTGGTCATACTGACCGTTAGAAGATCCCCTCCAAATGTGCTTACAGTGTGATAAAATATATAAAGACGGGTGACAAAGGAAAACCCGGTATAGGTCTGAATGCTTGACCCCTACAGTGAGGGGATCTGGTGGCTCTTTTATGCATTTTGCTGGCATGGTTTGGGTCCACTTGTCCCCTTAGAGGGAACGGTCACTGCAAATCAATACAAAGTTGTTCTAAGCAATCACCTTTATCCTGTGATGAAACATTTCTATCCTGATGGGAGTGGTCTCTTCCAGGATGACAATGCACCAATTCACAGGGCACAAGGGGTCACTGAATGGTTTGATGAGTATGAAAATGATGTGAATCATATGCTATGGCCTTTGCAGTCACCAGATCTCAACCCAATTGAAAACCTATGGGAGATTTTGGGACTGACATGTTAGATAGCACTCTCCACCACTATCATCAAAACACCAAATAAGGGAATATCTTTTTGAAGAATGGTGTAGAATCAATGCTAAGGCTGAGGAACAAGTCTCTGGAATGCTTCTGGAAGGATGGCCGACAAGGTCTACAGGCCCAAGATCTATACTGTCAATAGAAAAAGCAATTCATTTTGATAAACATGAATTATTTATTTTTAATTATGTTTTAAAATATTGGATATGACAGCAACTGTAATGGAAATATTTCTATTTCATGGAAACCAACTTAACCTAAATTGCCTGATTTGAAAGTGAACCTTGTTCAAAGACTACGTGATGGTTCAATGTCACCTCATAGGAAGATAATTATTGGTCCCTCTGTGTAAGCAGTTTGCATCTCCTCCCCTTAATTTATTCCCATTTTACAAGGTTAAAGGATAAGGCTGGCTCCTTTCTTATTGTCTTAATAAGACCAACAGTGAGTTGATCCCATTATTACCTGTGAAGCCAAAGCCTGATAAGGACCTCTATTGGTGTCCAAAGCATTGATATGACATGATATGGGTGTTGACTTTAAGAAATACTTAACTCAACTTGTCTTTTCTTATTTTTATATGAGACTGATTGATACGTACATCTCTGGAAACACTGCTACTGCTTTTGTCAGTTTATCAGTTTTTGTCTTTTTCTTTTTTGTTTTTTTTACCTCTTGAACTCAGTCATGCTGTATATAGTTACTTATAATCTTTCTTTAATCAGAAAGTGAACATTCATAAGAGCAGCAGGCTGGAGGAATAGTTGGGGGAAATAATAGTAAAGTTCATATGAAATGTTATATTTTATGTACAAAACAACATACATAACACAACATAGATATAGCAGAAAGAGAAGGAGAAGAAAGAAGAAGGAGAAGGAAAATGGAAGCAAAACACCAGTGACAGTCCATCAAATGGTGCGTTTGTCAAAATCAGGTAAAGGAAGTAATAATGATGATTTCTGAGTTAAGGAGACCGCTTTTAATCATGTAATGTACAGCCTGCTTCAAATTTGTCTCAAGCAAATGCCCTAAATAAGCAAAGCCAAAAATGTGTGCGCCATTTGAACAGCTAACACAACTAAATATTTAAGTGCTTTTCAATGCTTTTCAATATGTGTCAACAATTTACATATATTAGCAGTTTGGATGTTACAGTACATGAAAAACATGGCAAACTGTCCCTCACCACTAACCCCACCATTAAATTCAGGATATCCACCTGGACATTGTGTATCCAAGGTTGTAAGCCCCCCAGATCCTGACGCATCTCACCTCATGATCAGTTTAGTTAGAAGACAATGACCTAAACAATAGCCACCCTCCTTAAGTATATGGGAATAGCTTTGTTAAATATTGCATCTGCTCTTGTTGTTCCAAACCAAGTTCTAATTTTGTTATAGATCCTAATATCAAATTTTTTAAAAATAGCGGGATAACACACCTATTCTAGTAAGGTGCTGGCTTGCTGGTAGACAAAAACATTCAACGAAATGTAAATGTTCATCTGTTAAATAAATTTGTTGGAGTTAAGAGTGTGTGGCTTTTCAAATTTTTTGATAGATCTTAATATTACTAAATCATCCCACTGATGAAACATGAATAATTTAAAGATTGATTTGAGTGATGTAAATTATCTGATTCTCTGATCACTTTATTCTCTTTGTGTGTGAAAAAGCCTGAATGTCAGAGTGCAAGACTAAAAATAAAACCATGAGGGCGGACAAGGTAGTAATGTTGGTCTCACCAACACACTTTACTTAGTACTTTACATAGTATTCATCACATGTGCAATAACAAGAGTGCAAAAAAGGTTACACAACATGATCAACAAGCAAAGCAGCCATTAACTCATAAATATAATGGAGAAAAATGAACTGATGAGTGTTATGCCTCATGTTATTTTTACATGCCAACCATGACCTTGAATGCATCTGAAACTCAAAATCAGGATCCCTGGCACATTGGCATGATGTCTACTTTAGCCATTCTCAACCAGTGGCCCTCATTGCACCATCTAATGGGCTGCAGAGGCAGTAGTGCTGCCAAATGGTTAGATTAAAATTAAAAACCTTTTTTTATCAATTAATTTACAAAGCTAGTTATTATTATATCTAAATGTGGTCAAGAATTCACATAAATAAAAAACATCAAATTAAAATGCATAATTTCAAAGACTAGTTTCATTTGAATATCACCACACCAACCATGATAAATCAACAGGTAGAGACAAAGGTATTTTGCCACTGTTGGCTAGTTAACGTTCACTCGGATTCAGTGACACAAAATGGATCATTTTTGAAACGAACAAGTCGTGTGGGGGACAACCCTGCTCCACTAAAAGCTCCAGAGCATGTGGTGAGGAAATATGACCCCGAATACATTAAATTTGGATTCATAATGGCAGGCAGTGATGCTGAGCCGAAAGCACAGTGTGTTGAATGTGGTGAAATCCTGTCAAATGGGTTAGCCATCAAAACTCCAGAGATACTTGAAACAAAAAGCACCTAGGATGTGTTGGGAAGCCAAAAGAACATTTCCTAAGGAAGGAAGGCACAACAGAAAGTCATCACAACATTAACAACTCAGTCAAAAGTCACTTTGAAAGCTAGCTGTATGGTTGCTGTTCATGTAGCTCATAGCAAGAAACCCTTTATGATTGCAGAGGAGCTTATTTTGCCTTGGGTTGTGGATATGTGTTGAGAGTTAATGGAGGAGGCAGCTGCAACCAAAATTCAATCAGCAGTACCACTCTGCAGTGACACCGTAAGCAGAGGAATTGTTGACATGAGTGATGACATCAAATGCCAGCTTGTGGAAAGAATAGAGGCAAGCCCATACTTTGCCATTCAGCTGGACGAGTCGTCTAACATTAGCAATGTCACTTTATTGTTAGTTTTTTAAAGATACCACAGGGACAGTAGTCTTCACAAGGATCTACTGTTTTGCAAAGAGCTTCCCACGAGAATAACGGCAGATAATGTAATGCCTTGATGATTACTTCACCAACAAGGTCTTGATTGGAAATACTGTACAGGTGTTTGCACAAACAGCATTGCATCAATGACAGGATTTCATCATGGTGTTGTCAAACTGATGCCAAGTGGACGCACTGTATATATACATATATATATATATATATATATATATATATATATATATATATCCAGTGCTACAACCCGGCATTTGACTTGGTTTTCACAAAAGTTTGCAGACTACTTTCCAGAGGACCCACAACATGGAAACATTTGGATTTTGGATGCTTTCTCTGTGGCTCCTGCTTCAGAAGACATGGCTCTGTCCACTGTGTTGGAAAATGAACTGATGGAACTATCAGCAGACAGCAGACAGCAGCTTCAGCTCACACAAGTTGACCTTGCTTCATTGTGGATACCGGCTGCCAGTCAATGTCCCTCTCTGTCAAAACGGGCAATCAAATTTCTGTTGCCTTGCATCACCACCTATTTATGTGAGTCAGGGTTTTTCATTGTGACTATCACAAAATCAAAGGCAAGGAACAAACTGAAACCAACTTTGAATGCTACTCTGCATGTCAGCCTTTCAGACGTCTCAACACGACTTGATCTCATTATTTCCCAGAAGCAAGCCGGAATGTCTCACTGAGGGTAAGCAGAATATTTATTTTGGTCATTGCAGCTGATGTAGCATAACACATATTTACAGCCCAGTTTATTTTTTCTCCTTTTTATGTCATGTTGTGTTTTTCTCTCATTTATTTGGGAAAGTGGTCTTCAGAAAATTTTAATTAATTTACAAAAGGTTGAGAACCCCTGGTCTACTTAACATAAAGGCCTTTCTTTCCCATGGGCAAATATGAATCGGTAAATAATTGGAAAATGGGAAAATATGTTTAGTTCTGAAATCAGAGAGTATACAAAGTCTAATGAATTACAGAGTTCCCCTTTAAAGGACAAGAGGGCTCAAGAAGTCATGGGATGGGTGATGATGAGAAAGATGTCAGGAGCTCCATCTCAATGTTAATTTGGCATCTTCAACCAAGAGGGAGTCTGCAGCAACTCCATCTGTACAAATTTCGAGATACGTAAGATGTATTTTTATCAAACCTGGGCGGGCCAATCAGCAATGTGGGTGGGCCAGTACCATTTAGGCCTATTACTGGCTTTGCCCCCCGCTGTAAACTCATTAGAAACATAAAAACAAATGAAATGACAAATGTCCTGTGAAGCTTAATGCCACTATTAGCATTTTCTTTTAAAGACTAACAGTGCAATCAAAGCTATGGACCCAGCAGAGAGGATACAGCACTCTACCTCCACTGAACTTTGTAGAACTAAAGGGGATTAAATGTAAGCAGAACATAGTTGGATTGCTTTCTGGTTTCCACATTTCAAAAACCAGTATGTACTCAACCAGCAGGTGGGGCAAGCATTCATAACAACGAGGCCACACTGCTACTGGATTCCGCTACAGAGGACTTTTGAAACAGCTTCACCACTGACCTTACTTTGTGTAGTCTCTATTAGGGATATGCAGAGGGCCCGGTATTTGTATTTGTATCTGTATTTGTTGAGGCAGCAAAATTATTTGTATTTGTATTCGAATAAAAGTGGAAAGAGGCTTAAAAATCCTCTTATTGTTTTTATTACACTTTTAATTTTAGAAAATTAAAATATTACAATAAGTGTTCATGAATAAACTACCTTATGAAGGAGGTCTAACTACTGAGGTAAAACTTTACTCATCGCCTCATTGCAGACAGACCTCTATCTATTTATTCACCCATAACACAGAGATGGCACACGTGTAGGGAAGAACCTTAAAGGCGACTATTGCTTTGCACTTTTCATTTATTGCCTATTTTTTACAACCTAACTTTGTGGAAAGGAGAAGGGGAACAACAGGTTATGGAGCACTTCACATGTGTCAGTGGCTCAAACCCCCAACTCTGGCAGTGATGTCCAAATTAGGAAATGTTCATCATGCAGCATGTGGATGTGACTCCCCTTGTTGAGACCTGCTGATAGACATAACAGCACAGGAGAGAGACTGCGATATATATATATTCATATATTTATATATATACACATACATATATATATATATATAGATATAGATATATAGATATAGATATAGATATATATTCTCAAAGTCATTTACCATACAATCTAAATGTTTTTAAGTCAAATTTAATCTTCTTTACAACACGACAATTTGTCTTTATTGGAAAAATCAGGCACAGACAAAAAAATAAGTCCCCCTGTTTCAAACCCAATCAGGATCTAATTACTAGGTAGAAAATATGTCAGCTAGCTCTGCTGTAGGTGGTCACTCTGTAAATTTGTAGAAAGCCTTTAGGGACTTTAGTAGTACTTTAGAACTTTACTTTAGGGGTATGGTTTGATGTATTAAGCAGCTGCTTGTTGTTTAATCATGATTGTTTAAGGGTTTGTCTCATCAGTGGGCAGAGGTTTCAATATCTTGTCTGTGTCTGTGTGTGTGTGGTGTTGGCTGATTTGTACTCTCAAAGCAGAGAAACCAAGAGAGACGGAGTGGCAGGTGCAGCACTTCAGGATGGAGCAGGTTGAGGTAGAGATGGTGCTGATGTGCATGTTAATACACAGAGAGAGAAATGGGGATAGAGGGCCTCGGTTCAATGGTAATAGTTCATCACTGGTCCTAATCAGCGCTCCCTATAGTTTCCAAGTCAGCTTGTTCATCTAATCAGTCAGCTAATGTTAACTCTTCTGCCTCCCTGTCAGTTAGCCCTCCTGTCCGCAGGCAGTCTTGTCAGATAGATAATCCTCACTCACTCATCAACAGTGTCCATTTTCACTGTAGAACAAACTTTACGACCCCAAAGTCCAACAAACCTACAACAAATGCAGAAAGTTTTATACAATTTATGGTATTATGCTGGTTAAAGAGAATTTAATCAACTGACAAGTGATGTGTGTGTCCAGCTGTCATTGCCTTCGGCACAAAGTGAAATGATTTCTTTCATCATTAATGTTAGCTTCCAGGAAATGTTTGTTTGGCCCTGTCTTCATTTGTTTTATGTGGGTCTGGATGTGGTCGGATGTCAAGTAAGACCATATAAGTGATCTGGGTATTTGGTCAAGCCTGGTCTCTACCTTTATGAATAAATGATAGGCGCACTTAGAGGTGTGATAGGCTGGAGGTGAAGACACCACACATTCCTGTTTCTCTCTGACATCTAAATACACAAAGGTCATCTGAAAAGAAATTCAACAGTACACACTCTGTAGCTGTCAACAGCAGAGGATGAGATATATGTAGGGATAACACTACACTTGAAATTAATATTGTGCACTCGTTAAATTAATAGGGGCACCACCTACATTGATTAACTAATTATTCATTAATAATAATTAAATTAAATCAAATTATTCAGCCTTATATCTGAAAGTCATGAACTCTGAATATCTGAATATAGTGACCTCCATCTCTGATATAAAG
The DNA here is from genome assembly GCF_910596095.1 of Thunnus maccoyii. Lineage (NCBI taxonomy): Eukaryota > Metazoa > Chordata > Actinopteri > Scombriformes > Scombridae > Thunnus > Thunnus maccoyii. The sequence goes on from NC_056543.1 coordinate 8,618,920, forward strand.
GAACAGACAAATACAATGACTTGGCTATGAATCAATTTACTTAACTTACCAGCAAGTTATTGCTGGCAGAATGAATGAATTAATGAATGAATGTTATCAAAAACGAGTCAAAAGTGCAATGAGGGGCCAAGACTCTAACTACTGCCAATAAAAATTCAATTTTTGAATAGCTCTTGCATCAACTCTGAGACAGAAGCATGGTAGATGGTTTTCCTACTGTTTCCTTGGTGGTGAAGGGCTGATGAGGAGGAACTTCCCGGAAAGTGCCAAGCAAGGACAAGCAGACTACGTGATCCTCAGGTCACCAGAGTGACAGCCAGATGAGAATCGAATCGTTGCAGTAGGTTCAGTGAAACAGCTTTGGTTCACTGCTTCTCAGGATGAATGCAGTCTCAGACTAGCTGAGGCTGCATAGTGGACACACATACAGCAGAGAGCTCTCTCAGTCTCAGTGCATTCAGTGGTAGGCTGCAGATTTGGATGCATGGAGCTCTAAACTAATCAGAAGAGTCATTGGAAAAGTCTTTAAAAAGTTTAACTACACAATAAAAATAGGAAATTAAAAAAAATAATAGATTATTCAAATGCAGTCTTTTGTTTCTTAATTGAGATTGAGTCTCTTTCTGGAGCTCACAGTCAGAAAAAAAACAACGCCCAAAATTCCAGGCCATCCCAGCTGCAGGGCCGAGAGGAACACAGAAGAAGCAGCTAAAAGGGCATGAGTGAAGAAGAAGAGGGGTCAGATAAAGGATAAGATAAACTCGTTCTGTTATCAATGTTATCAATACATCATGAAACAGTGAGAGCACTTAGAAATTGTAATATTGATTAATGAAATAAAATACAGAGTAAAATCCATAAACCTCAATTTCCCAATCTGTAATTAAACCTATTAAGAAAGCATTAACCTAGCAATCGAACAATAGCTAAATGATACACTTACACATAATACTCTTATATCAAATAAAAGTTTCAATCAAATTTTGAAGCAGAGTTTGAATTCCCATAATAAACTCATTAAATTGTTCTAAACACATCAAAAGTTAACGTTGGTTAGATAAGTCTAGATACATTTTTTTTCACATTTCTGTGTCACGGGTTCACCGTCTTAGTGACTATTCATGTTGTTCACCTGCCTGATCTCTTACTTTCCTGTCATTGCAGATCCTGCCACACCCATCTGCCCTGCAATCACCTCATTCCCCTCACCTGAGTTTCCCCACCCATCTCCTCACCTGGATCCCATTCGGCTCATCAGTCATTCCCTATATATACTGGTCCATTTTCACATGCCCCTCGCCAGATTGTCTCGTGTGTTTACCTAGCTTACCTTACCTATTTCTATACCTACCTGTTTGCTTGCCTGTTACCTTAGATCCTGCCTGTTTCCTGGTCTTGAGTATTGCTTTAGTCCCTTGGAGTTGTCTGCCTGGTTTGTGACCCTGCTCTTTTTTTTTTTTTGGACTGATTAAAGTATTTTGGACTCTGCTCCTGTCTCTGGTATCGTGCTTTTGGGTTCTGAGGTTCTGAGTCATTACATTCTCGTGGCATTTCTGACCAGTTCAGACACTTATTGTCTATAAAAGAGAAGAGGAGAGCCACTCAAAGGAATGTAGCTTCTCCCAAAATTTACAACTTAAGAGATAGGAGGTAGCAAAAAAATGAAGGGTGGCCCATCCAGGTTTTAGCAGTCTGTTTGTATCTAAAAAGAAAAACAAAGTTGTTAATTTCCAAAACTGTCCATTTTCTCTCCATGACTGGTGGTGACAAGGCTGGGTTTTTAGTCCCATCCAATGTTTCTTTAACATCCTCATGACAGGAGACAGACTGTCTCTCTAATTTGAATCAAAGCCCAGTGAAAATAAGATTGCGTCATGTAAACACCTCAATCTGAATAAACTGTGCCATTTAAAAACAAAACAAACTGGAAGTGATCGTTCAAACTTTTAGTAATTTGTTCAAAAGATGAGCATTTGTCATTTAAATTACTTGCAGAATAACCTTACTTTTTTGCATGTTTGTCCACATGAGTTAGGGGAAAATGCCACCTCTTCCATTGTTTGTCATTTACAAGAGCTGTCTTGCACTTTTCCAAGTGGTGCATCTGTCGCCGATCTTTTCCTTCAGTACAAAACCACACCAGTAAACCGATCTTTATTAAAAGTTTACCCGTGGTGGAGTGTTGAATTCAGTATATTGCACATGTTAGGGTGAGATCTGTTCTGCCGGCAAACTATACAGCATTTAAACAGGACACCTTATCTCATTTTATTCAGCATTTACTCTACCGTATACTTTTGTTGGATTTGTCCAATTGATTATTGCCTGAAGGATAAACAGTCTCAAGTAACATCAGCCACTGTAAGTCTTTTGATTGTGCTTGTGAATAACTTGCTCCAACCGCAACATGTATCATACAGATGGAAAAGGGAAGCAGATCCCTGGGGGACCCAACAGGACATCTTCAAACACAATGAGCTTGCATATTCTGTAGAAACCTTATAAAACAGTGCCAGAGATGTCATGAGGTCAACATCTTGGAGAGCAGAATAAAATGGTGTGCAGCAAACCGGTAATTTTAATATATTAACAATCACTTGCTCATGGTAACTTATTCATGATTTTGAATATTGTGGTGGTGACCTCCAAACCTGAGATCTTAATATTGGACACAAAAACAAATTCATAATAAGTTTAGTGTGACTAATGTCTTTGAGGAGTTTTGTATAACCAGTCAGACTTGAGAAAAATAAAACATAAGCCGCAGTTCAATTTTACTAAATACTGTATGTAGGATAATGAACCCAGGAATGTAAGAAGAAAAGTTCAATTCATTCAAAAACATTATGATTCCTTTTGGCCTAACAGTCTGTCTGTGTAGGTACAGGAGCACACACACATGGACCCAAGGACCTCTGACCTAAAGGCATGACAATATTTTTAACCTGTTTGTGAAAAGGGGATATATTATGCTTTTTTATGCCTTTATATTCTGTTATGATGTTGGATAATGTTGTAAACATGGTCAAAGGCCTCTGAAGCCAGCAGAAGTCTGCCAAGGGGCAGCTTGCAAGAGCTAGCCTGTTTCAGACAGAGGCTGAACTAAGGGCCTGTGTAAAGGGTCAGTATGAGATAAATGAGTTTTTTGAACTGTAAATCATGCAGAGAGATTTCATTAGAGCCCCTGATTGAAAATATAGACTTGGAAATGTGCATAATATGTCCACTTTAAGAAACCTTACTGGCACGACTCTGCCACGACTGTGATGTGGCACAGCGTGGTGTGTGTTCTTATGCTTGTGCATTGTGCTCGTAAATGTTCTTAAGTGTATTTCTTGCTTAATTTTATGATATTTTTCGGTAACAGTGTGACAGTTTGTATTACACTCGATCTTGTTGTTCTAGTCCTAACCATGCTGTTCCTTGGTGCCTATAGACAGCTGTCACCAGGCATGATTCAGCATGATTCAATACAGCATGTATCTTGGCCATCTCGGAGACCTGGCTTCAGGACTATATTCCTGACACTGAAGCTACAGAGTACAGCTACATTCTCATCAGACGAGACAGGGACCTGGTAGCCACAGGTAAACATTATGGAGGAGGAGTAAACCTACTCTTGAAAAGTTCATGGTACAAGAACATCTTGTTGAGAGACATCATCTGCACATCTGACATAGAACATTTTTGTGTGTCATTGTGCCCATCATTCTTACCTAGGGAATTCCCACAATTATTTACAATGGTGTATGTCCTGCCTATGGCTAATGTGTCAACAGCATCAGAACTTATTTTTGACTCAAAGTCCCCTGATGCCCCTTAATTCATCTTGGGTGACTTTAACAAATGCATGCTGAGCAAATGTCTGTGTAATTTCTATCAGTATGTCAAATGTCCCACCCCCAGAAACAAAACCCTTGATCTTTGTTATAGCAATATTCCCAATGTTTACTCTGCCATTGTGAAACTTGTGTTAGGAAGTTCTGACCACAATGTTGTGTACCTAAGGCACATAAGTGCCTCCTAAAGGAGGAGAAACCTGTACACAGAACTGTAAAAGTCTGGGATGAAGATAGCACCATTAAAATACAAGGGTGATTTGACCACACTTTGTGGGATGATTTCAAGTCCACCTCAGCTGATTTAAATGAACTGGTTTATGTTGTTTCATGTTACATGAACTTCTGTGTTGACCCTGTCATATCACCAAAATCATATTGATTGTTCCCTAACAATAAACCTTTGGTATCCAAAGAACTGAAAAACCTCCTCAACAAAAAGAGACAAATATTTTCAAGAGGGGATGTGCAGGAAGAAGAAGAGCATTCAATAAGACATAAAAAGACAGATCAACGTGGATAAAAAACTGTCAAGGACAAGGTGGAGATTACTCTTGCCGCAGGGGACTCCAGAGTGGCATGGAAAGGAATTAAAACTGACTATGGGAGCTCTTAAGAGCAAAGCAATGTGAGACTTACATAGCTTACATAGAAGAGAATGATAGCTACTCTTTGGCTAATGATTTTAACTCTTTTTTTGCCAGATTTGAAACTGACCACATTACAACTTCCCCAGTACAAGTATTCAAAGATGAGTTAACAGGTGATAAAATCTGTATCTTACTGCAGGATGTACAAAGGGTTTTTAAGGCTGTAAAGCCTACAAAAGTCCAGGACCCGACAAAATCACTAGTCATGTATTAAAACTTTGTTCTCACCAGCTGACAGCTATATTTACTTAGATCTTCCAGAAATCCCTTGACCTGCACTTGGTCCCCGCATTATGCCTACTCGCATAAAACCTGATCGAGAGCTAAATTCTGAATCAATAACAACACTTACTAGACCCTTTTCAGTTTGCTTATCCATCAGCCAGAGGTGGAGAAGATATCTAACATTCTAAAAATCTAACCTTGTTAAACTTGCTTTACAAACATCTGGACAGATCCAAGTGCCATGCAAGGATATTATTGGTCGATTTCTCATGGGCCTTGATGTCTTAGCAGAAAGACGTGGCCATGATTTTAGTCTCAGTGCTCACTTTATATCCTGGATCATGAACAAGCCAAACACAACAAGTGAAAATAGATGAAAAGTTGTCGGACCTGATGGCTGAAAAATGAGGCCAATGCAGAAGTGCCAAAAACTGCAGTTCCTCGAATGACCACTTGATGCTAGCTCCAAAAGTGAGTCAATCCCCATAGACCCCCATGTTAAAATGCCCAACTTTACAGCAGAAATAAACATGTTTACAGCCTGGTACAAAAAACGGTTTTGGTCTCTATAGCTAATTTCTCCTTTCATGATTGAAGTTTTTTACAACTCACTCCTTTAAATCTTATTAAGCCATAAAGTTACGCAAAATTAAGGATGTGGCTACTTTGAGTGACGCTAGCTAGGTCACTAGCTGCTAGGTGGCTTGTCTAAGCAACCAGGCGTCATTCAGCCTGCCTCAGCTCCACCTCTTTGCCCATTTTGGATTAGCCGGTAGTTAGGCAGAGTCAGACACTGCCAAGATGGTGACAGCTGGAGCCGCCCACTATGAGCTTCAAAACCGCTCTTCAGAAACCAATGGGTGACGTCTCAGTGGCTACGTTCATATTTTTTACAGTCCATGGTTCTATCTCCACTTATATTTATTTTATACACAAACAACTGTATCAATCAGCATTCCAACAGATTTTTGATAAAGTATGCTCATGGTACAGCTTTACTTAGCCCTTTAACTGACAGAGAGACAGGACACAGTCCCATACTGGAAGAGTTTGTACAATGGTGCAAAGACTCTAATCTAATCCTCAACACTAATAAAACAAAATAAATGTTGATTAATTCCAGAAATAAATGCTCATCAGCATAACCAACATTCTTAAATGATCAGCTAATTCAGGCAGTGGAGGAGTACAAACACCTTGGGATCTAAATTGATAACATATTAAAGTGAAAATGACTTTTACACTGATTTTATTTTTAAGAAAAGCCAACAACAGCTGTATTTCTTTTGAAAGCAAGCCTCCTTTGATTCTGAGTGTTTTATGTTGAGATCTTTTTTTAAGTCTTTTATTGGGAGTGTTTAGGCATTCTGAGTCCTCTGTTGGCATGGTAATTCTAATGCTGCCCAACTTACTCAGCACAACTGTGAGCATTGCTGGCAAAATAATAGGCACTAAGCAAAACAGCCTTAGTAACATCTGCAAAACCCACACCCTTTCAAAGATTGAAAACCTGCTACTTCAACCACAGCACACCCTGTTTAGTGAGCTTCAGTCCCTTCCAACAGTCTTCAGGCCCCCAGCTGCAAAAGCAAAGGAGTGAAGAATTCCTTTATACCATCAGTCATAGCACTCTATAACACACATGCAGCACATGGTTGGTATGTATATCTTGCACATAGAAACTCCTGGTACTTATAGCAGTATTACAGTCACTGTTACACAATGGAAAGTATTGTACTGTGTGTATTTCTGGGCTGCACTGTGTTTTCTCTCACACTGAATTTATGTACTCCATGAGCACTGCTGGACGGTGTTGTGTGGTAGTTTTGTGTATTTTGTGTATAAAGAATGTATGCCATGTGTGGACAATGTCTTGGATTGCTTTTTTCTTTTTAGTGTGTATGTTTCTTTTATTGTGTATGTTAAGTTTTGTGCACACACTGCAAATTAATTTCTCTCTAGAATAATCATAAAGTTAATCTAAATCTTATGGGTGGTCTAAAATATAGGTCCTCACAAAGACCAAAAAAGAGAAAGAGGGCATTTTACTCCATTGTAATACTATGAAACACAAAACACTGTAATAATATAAAATATGTCTTCATATAAGACGTTAGAATTGTTGACAAATACTTCACATTAATAAATATATATTTTATATATTATAGTTTGTTATAAACTATGTTATTAAATGTTTGCTTTTAGATGTTAGATAGGGGAACTTAAAGAAAAGTGTTTTCCTAATGTGCAACAATAAAACCTTTCCAGAAGCTAGGAAACATCTTGCATGTCAATTTTAAAAATCTAATTGGGCCTTTCACAAAATATCTGACTTTCTTTGACCATGAAATAGAGGGCAGTAGGTGACATCAGTTGCTGAGGTTTCAAACAACCCTGTCATCTAAAAATTACATTCATACACAACTAATGTGCATTAGCAAATGCATTTTGTAGGAAGCTGCCCGGGTTACTATTTTTTTAAAATCAAAATAATGAGGTGTTCGTTTGTATTCAGTGTTTTTCAAAATGTCCACCTTCTTCATATTTCATTCATCCTTCTTACAATATCTGCTCCTGTCAACTAAAGCATGACTGAAGTTAAGGTTAGAGAAAGATCGTTCTTGTTTTAATATTTAGAAACTCCACTTTAATGCGGCCTTCAAAAACAAGACAAGTTGACTTTTTCAACATTTAAGGAAAAATATTCTCTTTCTCTAACCTTAACCAACAAAACTAAACAGCACTGGTGTCACTGGTGCAGTATAAAAACTAATTCCAGTCAAGAATTACATTTTCTCCACAATGTATGTGGTAAAGCAAATTAGTGGTGTACGTTTAAATGTATTTGACAGAATTGTTCTAGCCTATACATCTATTCAGGATGAGCCTTGGACTCAAGCAGGTGACAGCACACACAGTGAGGCAGCTGCATGTCATCCTTGAGGGAGTCAGCGGCTGGTACTTCCACCAGTGTGGGCATGATGGGTTACAGTTGCTATGATGTTGAGACAATATCTGTGTGTGTGTGCACGCATTTGCATGTGCATAAGTTTTAGTGTATGTGTAAATCCTCCCTCGCACTCCCTTTGGAAAGTGTCTTTGTGCCTTTAAACATTCAAGTTAACCATTTTAAATATGAATAAAATCTAAATTGTATGAATGTCAATGACTTACATGCCCACATACAACAGATTTACAATATATGCAAACTCGCATATATAAACCATGCGATGGAATGCTACAACTATTATTTCAGCTCCTGTCCTCTGCATACGCACTCTGTCATGTCAAATCTGTGACACGCAACAATGCAGCACCTGAAAATGACATATTTCAAACCTGTTTCCAGGAGAGTGGGTGTTGGATGTCAGTGGCACATTCACTTCCTACATCAACTACAGAATCCAAAACCTTCTGGCCACATTACTATTCACAGCAACTGATTGGCAAGAAGCCAGCACATGGAAAATGTGTCAGTCTTAGCATATTGCCTGGAGTGACGCTATACGGCAATAACTGTATAATCAAGATATCTCCCTTTCTGCTTCTTCCACCAGTTCCTCAGTACCATCACTAATTTCTGTGTAGTTCTGTTCCTATGTTCTGCATCAGACTTTTCTCTCTTTCACAGCAAACTCTTTATTGGTATGTGGGTGTTTTAGTTTCGGCAAACTGTGGGTGTGAATTGAAACTGGTAAAACTGTGTCCAGTAAGTTTAAAATAGGCACTGTTATGTGTTTTGTTGCTATGAATAATTAAAAGTAAAAACTCTAACAAGATTTTACTTTTCCTCATATGTACAATATACATGTTGTTGTTTTCACACTTAGTTTCAATCCATCCAACCTTCCCATCAGTATTACATGTTCCCAGGTATAGGCAATGGTGTGGTATCACCGTTACTTATAGGATTGTCTCTACTGGGTTGTATGTGGCACATTTTTCCTGAAGAAATAGTTGAACCATCAAGAATCAAATCAGATATTTAGTGAAGTATATAATGCAAAACGGGCTCATATGTAAATTATACACAGAGGAGTAATGCCAATGAACAAAAACTGAACAGATTTGAGGAAAGAGATTAAAATGAAAACAGAGAGGTGTGGCTTCAATCAGGATGAACAGTTTATCTCCACCAGCTCCTTGACTTTGAGAGATTATGTTATAATTAAAGCATCTGTAAGAATTAAATTACCTGTGTCCTATCATTTTTGCTGGATGGAGTGTAGATCAGTACTGATGGACTTCACCCATATATTTTGTTCTTCATACAGCCCTTCTGAGAGGAATTGGGATATTTAGCTTCAAAGATATTGTTAAGATACTGTATGTGTTGATGTCACATTCCACTGGTATAATGATAGACTTTTATTGGACTTAATTCTAATGAACTAATATCTATTCACAAAAAGCTGTTACAAATTAATTAATTAAATTTTTCTTTAAAACATGGATTCATATGTTGATAGTAAAAAATGGAAAATATCATCATTTACTTATTCTGTTGTTAATGTTGAATTAATAATATAACTTTCAAATTGGAATTGCAAAATGTATTTTAAAAACATGTTATTCTTTTGTTATTACTTTTTGTTGTGTCATTCATTTGTCTCTAACATTTACAGTTTGCATTATGAAATGATGACTTCAGTATAAAAACAGCTCTCCTTGAATTAAAGATGTGTAAGTAATGCGCCTACTAAAAAATAAATGAAGTCCGACCCACAGACCAGCAGCGAGAGCTCTGAACATTAAGAGGAAAATAACCTTTTGTTTTATAGCAGAACACCAGGTTAACTGCATCTTTACAGAACACGTTGAAAAAAAAACACATTTTGCTTGATTGAAATCACATATCTCATTTAACAGAAGTAATCTACACTTATCTTAGGTAGATTAGACTTGTGCTAAATATAGCAACATGCCAATATGGTAAGGCGCACTGTGACAAATTGTTTCCTCTTATTTCCTTCTTCTTTCACTCCACCTGATAAGATAATTGGTTTAAGCTACTATCTTTTATCTCTGCTTTAGTCTACCTTTACTGGCGACACATCAGAACAGGTAAAGAGGGGTGATACAACTCAAAGCTGGCCGCTTTGACCTGTCTGGGCATTTTCAAAGCTTTGAACTGCCTCAAGGGGCGACTAGCTGCTTAAAGCCTTCTTGATGAGGGCCAGCAGGACTGTGTGTTGTATGAGACACCTGACTTGTGGTTTTTAGCTACACAATCAGTCAATCAATGGATCTAGATGGCAATGTCGGCCTGACTGGAATATCTAAACAAATATTAGTTGGACTGCCATGCAATTTTGTGAAATTATTCATGATGACATGAGGATGGATCCTAGTGACTTTGGTGAACCACTGACCTTTCCTGTAGTGCCACCAACAGAACAAAGTTTTCACTTATCCTGTGAAATAACTCAACATCTACTGGATGAATTGCCATGAAAAACACATACTCATGGTTTTTACACGATGTATCCTAATGACTTTGTCGATCCCATGACTTTTTGTCTGGTGCCATCATGAGAGTGACATTTGTGGTTTTGAGTGAGATGTCTCCATAACTATTGAATGGATGTCCCCCTCATGATGAATTGTATTAATTTAGCTGATCCCTCAACAATTCATCAGGCGCCATCATCAGGTCTAAATTTTAAGTTGTTCAAGACTGGTCTTTGACAAAATACCAGCAAAACTAATGACTTTGCCATCAGCGTCCAATGTACCTTGTGTTTATTGCTAATGAGCAAATGTTAGCATGCATGGTAAACATTATACCTGCCTATTCATTGTTAGCATGCTTACGTTAACATTTACCTCAAAGCCCTGCCACTAGCACGGCTGTAGAGTGTTAGTTTTGTTGGTCAGTGGTTTACAGAGGTGAGATTAAGTGCAGTGGAATAAATGAAATTTTAACTCCAGCAACAGTTCATGAATGTGATGAACAGTGACCATAGTTATCATAATGAAAGCAATAAAGTGATCTTAATTAAATGACATTTGCATAAGTATTCACCCCCTTTAAAAGAGGGTGAATACCATCACCGGTGCGGCCAATTGGTTTCAGAAGTCACATAACAGTTAAATGGAGATCACCTGTGTGTTGTCAAGGAGTTTCAGTTGATTTTAGTATAAATACACCTGTATCTGGTAGCTCCAACTTTTGATGAGTCAGTACCCTCACAATGCCTACACATGAAGACAAAGAGACACTCCAAGCAACTCAGTAAAAAGCTGATTGAAAAGCTGGGAGATAGACACATACAAGACATTTTCCAAGTCACTGAACATCCCTTGGAGTACAGTTAAATCAATCATTAAGAAACAGAAAGCGTATGGCACACCTGTAAATCTGTATCCTCAAAAACTGAAACTAGTGGCGGAGGCCACCAAGAGATCTTTGACAACTCTGAAGGAGTTACAAGCTTCAGAGGCTGAGATTGGAGAGACTGTTCATACAACAACAGTTGGGCGTCACCATGCAGTTATGAGAGAGTGGCAAAGAGAAAGCCTTCATAAAAAAATCACAACATCTGGGCTACAGTTTACCAGACAGCACATGTGGGAGAAGTCAGCTGGAAAAAGGTTCTCTGATCTGATGATACCAGAGTTGAGCTTTTTGGCCATCAGAACACTGCACATCATCATCATAAACATACAGTCACCAGTATCATGTCAGTATGTTTCTCTGCAGCAGGCCCTGGAGGGTTTATGAATGTCTTAAATGGCTTAAATAGTTATGCAAACAAGTATTTTGTATTTTTTATTTAATTATTTTTAATTATTGTATTTTTTAAAAATATAAAACCTGAAAACTTCCAAAAGAGGTGAGTATTTTTATTGGCATTGTAAGTAAAACAATAGTCTAGAATTGATTCATTAAATAAATAGATTATAGGTGTTATAAATAGATACAGTTTTAAAGGCTTTTTGCATTTAAGTGTGTATTAGTGACTGTGCTGCAAAGTCCTTACTGCAAGTTTCAAGTTTATTCCAGTTTCATTATTCAGTGTGGTTGCATTTTGCATACTTATTGTTTGCGCTCTACAAAATACTATCAAAGCCCTCCAGGGTTGGGTAGCTAATCAACTTTCTAACTCTAGCTTTAATGGTAGGTATTATAAATATGTATGAAGTGATGCTTCACATTCAAATCAGTGTGCACAACAGAGAGCAATGGATGTGATGGTGCATAATGTATCTGCACGCATTTCACTTTTAGACAAAAGCCTTACTTGAATCAAATATTCATTGGGTGGAAAAGTGGTCTTATACTGGGATGGAGTGTCTTTTGGTAAACATACAGAGTAAAGATTAGGGATTACATTTTTCAAAACTTATATTCTTTCAAGATTTGGAACCCAGGTGATATATGTATATCATTACATTTCAAATCTCACTGATACCTCTCCTACCGACACAAAATCCAAGTAGATCAGAAATAGGGTTCTGACAGTTCATAGCAACAGTGCAGTGACTCACTTCAAAAGGATTTCCAAATGAAAATCAACATGCATAAAATTGCTGTGATGCAATGTCTTTTAAAACAGTGAATGATAGAATACAATGATGACATCTTAAGCACTGTTTTCCTCTACAAACAGAGTTGTGAAGCTAAATAGCATCACTCATCATCTATGTAGATTGCTCTGTTTAGAATACAATAGAATAGAAAAATGCAGCAGCTGGTAAAGAAATCATCACTCGTACACAGGGGTACCTACTGAAAAGTCGATGCACATGTGCTCTGGCATTTGCCCACCCAGATACATACACACACACACACACATACCACATTCCCAAACCTCCATTGCCCTCATATTTTGGCAGAAATATCTGCACCTCTTCACCTCATGAGACATTAGGATGTGATCCAACTGATACAGGATTATTCGCTACATTTGCTGGGAAGCGGCAGGTGTTATTGTTCTCCCAGTAAGCAGATGATGTTTGTTCAGTCTTAGCTAATGTTGTGTCAACATTTTTTCTAAAAGGTCAAATCTCACTTTCAAATATGGAGTTAAAAGTCCTAACCATCCATGTGGCAAGGAGATAATTAGATTTTTTTTTTATGTGAAAATGATTGTCACCATTAAAGTGAAATTATAGATCACTAAAGAAGGTATGGCATTCATAGGACCACGTCTGTAATAATTTGTTGAATTTTAGGGAACATTTTTCCAAATAATTCATATGTTTCTTCCTTAACTAACTTAAAATAGAATTGTTTTCATTATAATTTTCCTAAAACAGGGATTCTATATGTTCTGTTTAAAAAAATTAAAAAAGCCTTGAATCTTTGAATCTTTTTTGCAAATAGTTTTTCCGAAATTAATTCAAGCATGTATTTCAGGGTTTATAAGATGTAACTTATGGCTTTATTAATGGTTAATAAACAATTAATTCCTTATATATCAGTTGCAAGTCATTAAGGAGAACTAATTTGGGGTTGTCAGATTGTTAAAAATCATACTAGCTGGTGTGTGTTCTCTCTGTTTTGTAATAATGCAGTTAAAATGTTCATGGGTTTCTCACTTTGTAATGACCCATCAATTCTTTAGGTATAAATGTGAAAGACTATTTAATAACAGGTTTAAATGATCAAGTCTGCAACTGGAAGTGTTAACAAGTCAAGAAATGCATATTGGTCTAGACTGTCAGCGCCTGTTTCTAGAAGTTTAGTGGTCAACCAGTCAAAGAGATTTTTTTACAACCCGGCAACCCAAACGTTGTTCCTATTAAAGCTCATACCTGATATATAAAGCATACATAAAGTATTTATTAACCCTTAATAAAGACAACTTGCAACCCTTTAAAAGGGGTGCCTTATTAAAAAGTGTTACCGTTCAATCCGTAAGAGAAATAAACCCTTGTGCCTCATTTCAAAAGAAATGGACAGTAAGTTTGCATTCAACTGTCGGCTCTATCCTACTGAATCCTGACAAACTTGGTTTTTCCATCAGTTTTGAACACAGTTTTAAGTTGTGCATTGCTAAGGGGAAAAAAAGCAACCACTGCCAGTCATTGTATCCTCAACAATTTTACAACATGCCAACAAGTCACTCTCTCATCAGCAGACACTGACACAAGCAAAGCCCTGGGTAGTTGGGCTTCTGCCAAGCATGCAACATGAGTGTCATTTTTACAATGCGGCTTGACATCACATTCCCATCGCAACACTGCAATTTGTGTGATAAAGGCAGTCCATGCCGCTCCGAAAGGGAAAAGGGCATATAAACAATAAGGACCGTGCTCTTCTTGTTCAACCCAGCTTGAAAGTTTGTTAAATTTAGTTTAAACACCCTGGGAAGGTAGCAGGTTGTTTTCCATCCCCTGTAGGCCTAATGAAGTGGATGAACGATTTCAGCCAAAATGGAGGACAATTTTGGTCAGGCTCAAGCCTCCCAGCAGGTTTTTGAAGGATGCATCTCTCTGTGTGCTTCCTGTGGAGTCACAGGACAAAGCTCTCTGGGTACAGTTAAACAGTAGTTGGTTTATTAGAGTTCAACTCTTAACAGGCACACAGAGACAGGAACTGGTAGAGGATAGGTCAAAGAAAGAGAAACTATATGAATTGTAGGTTACAGTATCTGTCATGGCAACTACAGTATGGTTCAGGTAAGGGAAAGACTGTGGTTATAGTAAATAAACTATAGCAAGTCGAGTTTATTTGCTCAGCATGTTTCAACAGCAAGGCAATTGAAAGTGCTTTATATGGGGAATAAAAGGCATTATAATGAGATATAAAAGAAACACAATGCAATATAAAAATGTACACACATACAATTTACAAAGAGTAAAATAAAACAGAAGATAAGATTGAGCTAAAATTGAATAAAACAGGAGAATAAGAGTTACAGCTACAGGGCAGTGCATGGTATGAATGAATAGTACCAAACTGAATTTAATAAAAGACAGTGGCAAACAGAAAAGTCTTCAGTCTCGAGTTAAAAGAAGTGAGAGTTGGAGCAGACCTCACTTATTTTGGGAGTTTGTTGCAGATATTGTGTAGCCTAGAAACTAAATGCTGCTTCTCCATGTTTAGTTTTGACTCTGGGGATAGAGGGAAGACCTGTCACAGACAATCTGAGAGGTCTGGACTGTTCACAGTGTAGCAGAATTGTATTTTGGTCCTAAACCATTCAATTCTTGACAAACCAACGGTAGTATTTTAAAAATTATTATTTGACAAACAGGAAGCCAGTGTAAAGATCTGACATCTGGAGAGATGTGATCCACTTTCTTCGTCTTAGTTAGGCAGCATCCTGTAAAGACACTGTTACAGCCTACTGACGATAAATGCCTGGATACGTTTTTCAAAATCCTTCTGAGACATAAGTCCTTTAATGCTTGATATGCTCTTAAGATGATAGTAGGCTGATTTTTTAATTTCTTTGATACTTAGGTCTGAGTCCATGACTACACCAAGATTTCTGCTTTTGGCACATTCAATCATTGATTTGTTTGATGCACTTACCCAGTAATTCTGTGGGACAATAAACACCTAGTGATATTGTTATGTAAATCTGTATGTCATAATTATGGTGAGATATTTTTTTGTTTTCCATACTCTGAGCTAGTAGGAGCATGGAGAATATGAGCAGAAGAGGCCCGAGAATGGAGCCTTGCAGAACTCCATATTTAAATACAGATCAATACAAAGTAGTCCCTATCCAAGTTTAGCACTACCAGAAAGTCCCACACAGTTTTTCAGTCTATGTAGTAACATGCTGTGATCAAACCATGTCAAATGCAGCACTGAGATCCAATAATACTAAAACTGAAATTTTGCCACTGTCTGTGTTTAAGTAGATGTCATTCAATACGTTAACTAGAGCAGTCTCAGCACTTTGGTGTGGTCAAAATCCTGACTACGTTTTTTAGCACAAAGAAGGTGTTTTATGATAAGGTATGGTTAAGATTAGCTAAGTAAAGCACTTGGTTAAGGTTAGGAAAAGATCAAGGTTACAGTTGATATAAAGGTGAATGGTAATTGTAGGTCTGTGACAGAACACCAATTCTGGTCTCCTGCATGAAAGTCAAATGCACTACATGCCCATCTACCCACCTGACCTCCACACCCTCATTTTCCGCCTCGCTACATACAGTAAAGGGCACACTAAGGGGTTTCTGTGGAAACTGGGCTGGGATATCAAACAAAAGATATCAGACCTGGACAAAACTTACAAATAAATCTTTGCTTTTTTCAGTCTCTACAAAATCATTAGGGTTTCCTTTAGGACGATAACCAGTGCACAATATGTGCTGTATGTAAGGCTTTTTTGTCCTATTTTATAGAAATGTATTGTGTGACTCACACAATGGACTGTAAAGAAAGCACAAAAAAAGTATGTTAAAAGAACAGCTTTGTACACAGCCACAGTTTTCAGCTTATTGATATTAGTGCTCAGAGTATTTTAAGAAGACAGAGTCCAGATCAATTTTAATGATGACTGAGATTGGGTCAGACCGGTTTTTGGTCAGAAAAGTACTGAATCGTACCTTACAAGAAAGACACAATGCTAAATCCCATTTTTTGCTACTTTCTTGCTTGATTTTTAAAGAGCCGTCTAAAAAAATATATCCAAAAAGACAAAATAATGAGACAAAGACAAAAATAATAAAGGAAGCAATCATTTGAGCCCATCACTACAGGCCAATTCTGACAGAAAACAACACTGCATCAAGAGCAACCTTCATGTCAAAATTCCACCTTTAGCCAATGGGCAGGAACACTGTGTATCGACATAACTTCAAAACAGATAAGCAGAAACTATTTTCTACTGTATTTCCTTATTAGTATTCTATGCGCATAATGTTTGTTGCTTCTCTCATCAATATGAGGTGTGGGTAACATGCATGGCACGGATCCAAGTCTAGTAGCAAAGCTGGCAGAGAAATCGGAATATTGACTCTCTATAATTTACATCAGGGAATTTTGTGCCAACTATGATTGCATGCTAAACACCGATAAATAAATAAAGATGTCAGCAAACAAATACAATACACGACCAGCCAGACTGACAGCACAGTCATGGCAGGTAGTCTATGGGGATATGGCTAAAACACATGCTGTGAGTTATGGATGCAGATGATCCTTCATTGGCAGCTGTCAGAACATTCATGTGACCTGATTTAATTCTTATTGGATACATTCAGATGAAAGTCCTTCTGCTTTTTTCTGGGAGCTTTGTAAAGATGCGATTTCATCTGCACTTGCATAATAGTAGCATGACACTATGTGAAACAACAGGTCTCTACTGAAATAATAGTGGTGTGATTGGAATGAGTGGACTGACCTTGCAGTAGAAGGCTTGATTGGCATGCTAGAGACTGCATCGTGACAAGTCAATCAATGTAGCTCCTCACCACGTACTGCTGCTTTCCATTTATAGAGTACCAGCCCTGTCACTTGAATTCACTACATGTGACAGTGTGCACAGTTAGAGCTTTAAATGTTGCATTGGTTTATGATACTATGCAAAACTTGAAAAGACAGAAGAAGTACAGTTCAGTACATGTATTTTCCAAGCAGTGTGGTGGCTAAAGTGAAAGCAACAGCTGTCTGTTTCAAGCATATTAGCACTCCTCTTTTCGTTTTTTATTATTGGCTGTCATCACACCTCCCCTGTTGTGATGATAGTTAACTTTTAGCCATCTGGGACCTGAGTCTGCAAGAGTCTACAAAAAACAGAAGAGTTTTTATCACCAGCTGTGTAAAGGGAAGCATTAGTGAAATTTTATCCTCCAAGTTAAATGACAAAATGCATAGTTTGTAACTACCCTTCGGAACAACACATAGAAGTGTTTTCTGATTTGATGCCAGTAACAGCAGGCCAACATCATTTGTCTGTGCTTTCCAAAAGCATTACCACAACTGCAAAAGTAAAACAATTTTCTGATCTTACATGGCAATGGCTAAGGTTTTGTTAGTTTTAGGCACAAAAACTACTTGTTTAGGGTTAGAGAAAGATCATGGTTTTGGTTAAAATAACTACTTGGTTAAAGTAGAGTTGAAATTACAATTTTGTAAGGGTTAGGGGTCCTTCAATGTCATGGTTACAATAATAACCACTTTGTTAAGTTTAGATGGTCATGGTTAAAAGAAATCAGTAACAGGTGGAAGGAAATGGGAAGCATACAGTTGAGTCCCATGTCAACCACCCAGACCTTGTGGCTCTATAACAACGTCACTTTGCTCTCGACAGACAAGGATCATAATTCCTACAGAAAAGGCATAGTGTATGTCACTTGAACATAAACATACGGTATGTTGTTTGGGTGCATTTGCTGAAACAAATAATGCTGTAATTTTTCTTAGGACAAGTATTAGACAAATAAAAAATTTGACCTGATGATGGTGTTAGATGACCAAAGCTGTTAACAATTCATCCTGTGGGAGACATGAATGTTGATACCAAATTTCATGACAATCCATCAAGTAGTTGTTGAGACATTTAATACAAAGTCAGCCTCATGTTCATGCAAGATTAAAAAAAAAAAAAAAGGGATCACCAAAGACATTACAGTACATTGTCTGGTGACCATGGATGTCTGCTCAAATTTTGGTGGCAATCCATCTTGTAGACATGGATACATTTCATATATATTTCACTTGATGAGTGAAAAATTACCCTGCTGATGGCACTAGATGAAAAGTCAGGGGGTCCGTGAGCACCTGGATATCTGCAAATTTTATAGAAATCCATCCAATAGTTGTTGAGATGTTTCACTCTGAACCAACATGGTGGACAAATTGTTCAACAGACTGTCTGAGTGATAAATTGTTATCCCACACTACTAGCATGGCTAAAAAAGTAATAAAACTATTTAAATACCTTATGCAGTCATGTATAAGTTAAGACAATTGTAGCCCCCATTTGCTTGCTCTCAATACATTTAGAGATTCCAGCAGAATTTTCGCCAGATCAGCTGTCATTTGATGTTAGTTTGAGGGGGGTCAACATGCCTCATTAACTGCCCAAACAATTAACAATCATCAAACAGATTTCTAGGATGTCAGAAAGTTTGGTTGGCTGTCTTGCAGTTCGAACAGGTCCACATGGCTGCTGTCAAAAAATCCATTATAAACTGTAATGTGTTTGTTTTTTATTATTGGAGTAGTATCTAACTGTGGTCTTGACTGTGCTTTGATAGAAAATAAACTCAACTTGCTGCAAAACAGACAAACCAGATTGTCTGTGTCTTTCCAGCCATCTGTGTGACATCCAGGTCCATATTTTTATTTATTTTTTCTTAATTGCTTTCCTTTTAAAGAAGAGTTGCATAAAGTAATGATGCCTTTCCCTTTCCCTTTTTTTTAGAACATGGCCATTTGGAATTATTAATGGACAAAGCTGATCAGAGATTTCAGTTTTATGTTCATTGTGATCACCCATTTTGTGTCCAAAGTATAGCTGTTGTGAGCACAGAAGTTGTAGACTTTTCTCAGTTTGGAGACACACTAATTGTTTCAGCTGCTTTGTGATACTGCAGCCAACTGTGGGCAACAGACAGAACATTCGGACATTAATAACAAGTTTCAGACCTACCTGTGTCACATTAATAGCTGTAGCCTATTTTGATGGAAATTTCAGTAGATTATGTTATAGATGCGAACTACTAGAGATGAAAAAGAAGCAAAACACGTGAAAGTTGGTTTGTAGTTGTGGTGAGCTCTGTGTCTATGCACCTCTGTTAATTAAAGACACGCAATTTGAGGCTTTTGTGCTCTTTGCAGTTTTCATTGTGGACCAATCTGTGCGCTGAAATGTGGAGAAAAGCCTGGAACACTGGAAACTGTTCCACTCACCAAAACAGACGAAAAAAAAAGGCAAATTGCACTCAGCTGCAGAACTTTACAGGCATGTTTGTGCAGCGGTATCATTAACGCAAAATCTTTTGTGAAATGGGGAAAATTGCGGGTTCAAATGCTACGCAATTCATTGTACTATTAGCAGGCACAATCCATTCTTTGTGGATTTGGCCCATGGTGTGAGTTAACATATAAAAATAACAAAAACATGCTGTGTCTACCCAACTTTACAACATTGTAACACAGTCTAACACAATCACAAAGAGTTTGCCTTGAAAATGACTAAAATTAGACCATTATCTCTATGCTACAGCTTCAGCAAAAATTTGACATTATTAGCCTCACAAAGGTTGGTTTTATGGATGGACTATTTTAAGGCATACTTATGTTGCGTGTCCACTGCTTGTACACGACTAGTAAAGCAGACTAGTATACCCCATTTAAGTCTGGCCTGCTCAATTTATTTAGGCATAAGTGAGTACATTGATACCACTTTATTCATACTCTACTGTAGCTGAGCCATACTACTCAACTCAAACAAGTGAAGACAGATTTCCCTGACTAAAAGTTCCTCTTAGCTAGTGAAGTGAGGCATGAGGGGTTCATACTGCAACCTCCAAGGTCTTTCCTTCCAGCATCAAAATCACACACTTGTAGCTACTGGATTTTTCATAAAGGACACTGCCATTGCGGCTGCTCTATCCTCGACCCATTTAGTATGTTCATGAGTTATTTACTGACAATGTCAACCCATTTGAAGCTTTCTCTCCCCAGGCACGCAAACTTGTATGCACAAACACAGAATACCCTGATGCATGTATGCCAAACATAGAACCTGCATTTATTTATTGATAAATGAAAGCTTACTTATTTGTGTCAGATTTTTTTATACAAGGTTGTGGGAGACAAACCAACATTATGTTTCATGGACATGGATTTTAAGTACCAGGAAATCTGGTATAGGATCAATCATATGTAGTTGGAGGAAATTCAATATAAAGCATAACAGTTGCAGGACACTACAATCCAAAAGATCTTATAATAGCAGGGTTTTTTAAATGTGGCACCTATGGTGGTCAGAATTTAACTCCCTGTTACTCTCGCACTTTTACAGCAATTGATATTCACTTAGTGGCACCCCAGTGGCCTAATGGTTAGGGTTCATACCAAATAATCGTCCATGGTTCGACTCCCAGCCAGGGGAGCTTTGTTGCATGTCATACCTCCTCTCTTTCCCTGTGTTCCTGTCTCTCCCATCTGACTTTTAATGAAGAATGATTTTAAAAAACAGATAAATTAATAGCCATTTTAGAAATTTAACCACTATTGCCGCAAAGGGTTTTAAAACATTTTTAAATGTACTGTATACTTGATGTATCAGATATTGAAAACATCCTCCTGAAACGGAGTTATAGCCCATTTTGCCCCCTCCATGCACAATCCAAAGTGACATCACTTGAAGCAATTTATCAGACTTAGCCTAGTCCCCAAAAAACAGAAGGGACTTGAGCACGCTGATTAATTTGCAGCCTTTAATTGTGCAAACAGACTAACGTTTCAACACTACTACTACTAGTAGTGTCTTTTTGAAGTCTGCTGTCCTGAAATGAGAAGCACCTGGTTCAGCTGCTTTTTGTTGGACGATGCCTGGAGAACCCTGTTTCTATTAGCCTAGTCCCCTTTTGAGCTACACCTTTTTTCACATGTGCAATAGGTACTCCCCAAGATCAATAAACAGACTTTGGTGTGTAAAATTGGTGGAGTTCCCCTTTAAGAGTCCTAAAGCACAGCATGTTGACATTCATGTTCTTCTGAATTCACCAAGTCCAATGAGATGGTTGTGCTTGCAACTTGAATTGCAGCCTAAAGTCAGGGGTGTGCATATCGTCAACTGTCATGTCTAGCTTGGATCGGTACTTTGATTTCATGCAAACACGATCACTAATTCCACCTTCACACAAGCATGTGATGGCAAAGGCAACCATTTGTTTTAAAGCACACAGTATAATCTGGGGGTAATTCTCTCTCGCTCAAATCAAAACCAAAATGTTCCATCACATGACAGCTCAATCAAATGTTGGACGGCACAAGCTGGCACATCCACAGATATCTCATCACAGCTCAATTGGAGAATCACCCACTGACCATTTTTACTAACTTACTGTGTCTCACAGGAAAGCTTGCTTCCTTTACTACATAAATACTGTACTGAATTGGCTGTTTTAACATGCAGTGTTGTGAAGGTCAAGGTTCATGAAGTTCAAGGGTCATGCAACATAATTCAAGGATTTATATGTTTTTATTTTTTCTAATTTAACTTCAATTAAATACTGATCAAAAGCCATTTTCTTGCAACCCCAGCTTCTTATCTGGTTGGAAAAGGATGCACTACATTAACAGTTAATTCACTTGAGAAGCAAACCTAGCCTGGCTTACAAATTCAGATTTTTACTCACATGCTATTTTCATGCTAGTTTTAATCACTGAAAACATTCCTCCTGTCTACACAGGCCATAAAGGGATCCTTCATGATGTGACTTCATTGTAAAGAATGGGGGACAAAATCCTGTTGATGCTTCATATTAGCCACAGCTGAACTTTGCACTTCAGAACAAAACAAGGACTGTAGATGTTGTCCCTCTTTTCTTACAGTGGAGTTAGGAAGAGATCAGTTCATGGTCAGTCATGGAGAGGAATGATTACAACAGCTAAGAAGTCTTTAAATGTGCATATTGTATGTGAGCAATGTATTAAGATGGACTTGAAAAAAACTCAATATATTCTGTGCATAGTTGTCTTCTGGCAATATGACAATTCACTGTATATGAGTAATGGAAACCCCTCTCTACATCACATTGTGGTGTTTTTCACCTCCGACTTGGCCATTATTTTCTTTAATACTGAGACATTGTCTTCTCTAACTCTGCTGTTTCTCTTAAACCATGTCTCCTTTGTAAATTGATGTAGTAACAGGCATGAATAGGAGATTATTTAATAGCTTTTAACCTGGATTCACCTCATCACCATACTTATTGAAAAGAAGATGCAGGCAGCTTTCTGGTCGGGCATCATTACTCATATGAATTCACCTCAGTGTAAAATACCCTAATTTATCCATAGGTATGCTTATAAATTGGCACTCCCCATGTAGTTCCAAAACAGAGTGTTTGTTTATTCAAAGCTCTGTCAGAGTTCCCACTGGCATCCTCCGAGTGTCACTGTCTCTTTGCATCAAGCTCAAAAGGGACTCGAGGCACCCTGGGAAGTGCAGCAGAATGTTTATGTCAGTGCCTTAAAGTAATCCATGCAGCTTAGTTAGCTTGCTAGCTGCCTCATTGCACTGAAAATCCTCCAGGACACACAGTTAATCAGTATAAATGTGTCAGTGACTATAACTGGACCATCTCTTATCTTCCCTTTCCTTATACTGTCTATATCTTCATCTTCCTTTCAACATATTTCATTCAAGCCTTCACAAAGATTCTTTTCTGTCAAATTATATCTTTAAAATTGTTAAAATAGACATTGTGCTAATATTTTGATGGTACATTGAAACTCAGTTGAAAGCTTTTGACAATAACATCCAGTATCCATTTGATGTTTTCCTTTGGTTTCAAAAACCTAGTTCCAGTACACTAAAAGTGATGATATGTATCCATTTGAATTATAATTCAGCACTTTAAAGCCACTGAGAGGAAACTTAGCCAAATTAGATTCAGTTACTACCAATGAAGAATTAATGGATCAAAGCTACAAGGAAAAGAGCTAACTCATTCACACATTTAAAGACTGGTGAGGTTTGTGGAAGCAAGATAACAAATATTAAAAATAACATGATGACACAATGTTCATTTCCATAATATCTCCCGTTTAGTGTCAGTGCTGCAGCTCTCATACTGTCTTTAAAGGACCATGCCAATGGTTTTGTATGTTTTAGCCCATTTTATAAGAATCAAATATAAACAACATCAGTGGCTTAAAACAATTTTGCAAACCATGCTGCTGATTTTGGATTTTGTTTTTCAAACTTTATAGGCAACTAGTGATTTCAGATTCAGTTGTATGGAAATAGCTGTAAACAGAACACTGACATACCACTTTTATGAGGTTGTTATGGAAAACTTGTTAGCAAACACTGCCTATTTACACATCCAGCAGGCACAGCTTTGCATTCTTTTGGAGTCATGTTTGTGTCCACCAACTCCTGAGGGAAATATTTGGCGCTTTAGCTGCTAAATGCTCTCCCTCTGTTCCTCCAGCAAGTTGCTAACTTTGTCTGTCTGCTGTTGGGTTCTGGGCAAGTAGTGTATAGTGAGGTTACCAGAACTTTTTTGCTGAAAACAACTTAAAACAAAACAAGGCTTAGAGTGAGAGCGAACTAAAACACAAAAAGCTTTGAGCCATAAAACCAAAACAGTGAGCTGAAAAACACTAAAAAGCTGATTAAAGACATGGGGAGCTGCAAAGTCAGGTGATAATTCTCTGCTGGTTCAGCACTACAAGCAGCATGTATAGAAAAATTGGAGCAGCTTTAAGCCAAAGGTTAAAAATGACTACTGTAGTCTATACTGTATCTGCAAAGCAAAATAATAAGCTAACTACAGTGGCCCTGAGGTGCAAAACACAACAGCATTTCACAAAACACAATGTTAACATGTTCAAGATTAAAATGGTTAATAATAGCATCCAAAGTCTCTTTTAGTAGAGTAATTAGTAGATTAAATCTGTACATGTAAAATGCAGAATCTAAAGCTTCACATACAGCTCTTGCTAATGGAGGAAATCAAATGCAATTTTAAGAAAAGTAACACAATCAAACAATAACGTTTTTGTTACAATCACATCTTTGCCATCAGCACCAAAAACGCATATTGCCTCAGTCTTCCTCTAAACACAACTCTGGAAGGATTTCATGTACATAAACATGAGTTCATTTTGTCGTCCCAGGGGTATCATGACCCCTCATGGCCAATTTTAAAAGAGGCACTTCTGTTGCAAGAACAGTGGCCAAAAGGTCCATGCTAATTTCCGCTCTGAGTGAGCAAATGCTGATGACACACTGTATTTATTCCAAATCTCTCTGCCCTATTGGCCTCCACATCAGTATGCAAATGAAGGGTGGAGGATTCTGGATGTTGACGGGGTGCCTGGTAAATATTTAAATTACAGAAGCATGAACGCATAATCAGAGCTAAATTATGATGGGAGTGTGGGTATACAGGGCAGGGGAAGAAATTGCAATGCCAGTTTACAAAATAGTCACACATACCTCTTTGTGATCCACAAAATCAATATGTATTCTGTTGCCCACTCACATTGTACTGAATTCAGAATAAGGGCAGCTTCGACACTGACAAAGTAAGGCAATTAAGAGTTTTTCTTTTCGGCTGATTTTGTACAGATTTATACTGTGACAGGCAGTAGGAAACAAGTCGAAATAGGCTGACATCTTGCACTGCAAGCAGATTACCATTTCAATACAATTTGACTGCATTGAATTTAGACAGGCATTGACATGTGACCCGTAAATACACTAGCTTTTCTCCTTTTATTCCCTCTCCCTCCGACTCTCTTTCACTATTAATATCATTCCCTGGCCAATTGGGATATTCATCCCAGAGTCCACAGAAACCGAAAAACAATTTAACCAAGTAAATTTGTATAATTGAAATGAATATTGAATGTTGTGCAAATTGTACAGAATTACATCAATGCATCCCCAGTAGCAGCTTGTAGATACGATTATGGTACAGGAGACAGCTCCTCAATACATTCCTTAGGCAAAATAGCAAACCTCACTAATTGGGCTGAAAAAACTTCAAGCAGCCAGTTCCCAAAAGGCAACCACATTATACATCACTAATTACAGTCCCACTATATATGTTTGCAGTGTGAAAGCACATGATGACAAGTTCTCAAACAAGACTTGTATTATGTAATAATAAAACATAATTTGGTAACTAACCTCTTGGATTACAGGATGATTTTGTTGATATGTGAAGTACATATATAACATGAAAACAGTATTTATAATTCTCAGGTATATATGGTGCAAGGATGATTAATTAGGGAATAAAGCATACAATATCAGGGTAATATTGTTAATCAAATAACCACTTTGCATGGAGCACAGTACAAGTGCAGCATGAGTGCAGTTCAAATTATATAAGTCATCACTCACAGGACAGAAAGAGCCACACTGTTCTATCTCTAAACTATTTTACTAACTTTCCTGGCATTCAGTGAAACTGTGACAAAGATCACCCATTTTGCAGTAGAGGCTTATACAAAAGACGATAAGTATTTTCAGATACTTAGAGCTAGGTCTGTCACATGCTGTTCCTTCTTGAGAAAAAAAAAATCACCACGGTTTTAAAAGGAAAATAATCATACCATCAGATTGAAATCTGTTATTTCACTTTTTGCTGAAGTGCTGAAAAATATTTCCACAGGCCCTCGACTTGCACTCCATGCTGAAAACTGTGTCGAAAAGAATTCAATACTGACTGTGGTCACTAAGGTCAGCTGCAACAGTCTCAGGCTTTGTGTGTGGATGCTGCGCACATACCGAAGGTGCCATACTGTCCA
Source organism: Thunnus maccoyii (assembly GCF_910596095.1). NCBI lineage: Eukaryota > Metazoa > Chordata > Actinopteri > Scombriformes > Scombridae > Thunnus > Thunnus maccoyii. Next base: position 8,645,046 of record NC_056543.1, read on the forward strand.
AGGCAGCCTGACCCCTGGCATCAACCTCAGCACAGTGTTGCAGCTGAGGAGGCACCCGATTTGAAATAGTGGGTCACATCTTAAGCACATAAGCCTATTCTCAGAGATGATGTAGAACATGTGATGATGACTATTCAGTAATGTTTTGGCTGTGTATAGACAAATAGTGAATGTGTTAAGAAAACAAAAAAGATAATAATGAATTAGCAGACATAAAAGACAATGGATGAGAAAGATTGTTCCTGGAATAAATGAGTGAGCGAGGAGAGGTCTGCAATTTGGTATAGACATTCATGTCTCCCTCATGGTGAGTTACAATAACTTTATTGATCCCCTCCTCTAGCACTATCATCAGGTTAAAATTTCACTTTGTCCAAAACTTTGGTTTATAACCATATACTTGCAAAACTAAAGACATTAGCCCAAACTGCTCTGTGTGTTTGTGTAATTATCAAATGTTAGCATACCATGCTAAACTGATGTTGAAAATGGCTGGGTGAAGTGGAATATAGATGTGGTGTGGTGATAAATAGATACTGTCTCAACCACATTACTGATCTATAGCTCTGAAACAGCTGCCAATCACAGTGGAGTATGACAACAACAGCTCAACAAAATGAAGACTCAGCTTCTCCAGGAAGTCATATTGGACGATGCAGAGCAGCGGAACATGAACACAGCACCCCAACATGATCTCTTTTTTTTTTTTTTGTGACAGTATCAATAAATAAGAAAAATATAGTTTGTTTAAGACATTAATATGATTACATCAATGTTTTTCAGTCTTGATTCTATCTAATGTTGCAATTGGTCACATTAGCTTAGCTAGTTATTAGTTTTATTAGTTATTAGTTTTCACGGTAATGCAGTTTAAGAATAAGACATGAGATGCAGAAAACAATTGCAAAAGTTAAAAAGGAGGTTTTAATGAACAGGATTGAACATTTCCCACATAAACAGGCAAAATATAAAGTTATAACAGACCGGACTGATGTGTTTAGTGGTCGGTGTGGTTATTTAGTAGCAGATAAACACAGTGGACAGTGGCATTGTGCTCCAGCACAGCATTTTTTCAAACTGTAGGCTGCAGATTCTTCAACATATCCATCCTGCTACCCTCAGATGGCTGCTGAATGAGCAGGTTTTCATACAGTATTACGCAGCTGTTGAGTACAGATACTGTAAGAATCACCGATATTTTAAAGATAAATGTAGACTGCTTTGACAAAGTTCCTACTTTAACCTTAAGATTAAACATTTTTTAAGGTGATAATCTGCTGAATGGAGAGTGTTTAGTTGATAACAAATTCAACTAGAATGTGCATTTCTTGAAAAAAATGCATGTGATTGATGCTGCCTGATTAGACTGCCATTTTCTGCTGCCTGGTTTGTGTTTGTGCCAGTGCTTGCCAGTATCAGTAATCAGCAGATTGGGAGCACCTGTATGTTTCTGTGTTTTTGTTCAACTCTACTGAATGCTGCCCTCAACAGGGATTGAACTCACAATCTTGGTATCTAAAAGGGGTACTGAAGTGCCAACACTTTTAACCACTGGACTATTCTTTTTTAATGTACATATTTATGTTCATCATAGCTTGTGTTGTTTTGAAGTTGATCAGCGAGAAAACCATCTGACTCCTCTGATACATGTTTAAGATGACATACGATAGCAAAACAAAAAGTTTTTTCAACAATTTTCATACCACTGCATGCTGGGAGTGTGTGTGGATGCGTGTGTGAAGCAATTTTGAATTGTGAATGACATGAAAATCGCACAATTTTCATGGAGCACAGGCCTCATGTGCCGCCTCTCTACTGTTGTAGTGAGCTACTGCCAGTTGCTGCTACTGCTGCTGCCACTGCAAGTTGCTGCTTAAGCAGCAATTTTTTAAAATCTCATAGCGCCACCATATCAAATGCTACAGACTGGTTCAGCATCCCCATCTGGACAACTGAATTTGGTTGCCATGGAATATTAAAAGATATGGTAGTTAATAAGTAGTATGGTGGTGTTTTATTAATGGCGATAAGGTGGGACTGTTGGTGCTATGCTTTAATATGTTGTGTACATTCTCATGGAGATTTTGTGTACCAAGTTTCATTTTATTAAAGAGAACAGAATTGTATCATGTTATATATGTTATAGATAGACCCACAGACTGTGGGTAGAGTTGTATAAAATGTTACACACTTGTGCAATGTGGCTGTATGTACAACATTCCTAAAATTTTTTTCGATTTGCAATTGAATTTTGTATTGAAGTAAGATAATCACAAAAATGTGGACTATTGCAACAAATTGTTTTGATTTGTAATACAATAGTGCATATTCATAAATATGAATTCACATAATTTCATTCAGGCATGCCAATCTCTCCTTGCCAAAGATAATAAGAATCACATATGCACACACATACACAAATTCAAGCACATCTATACATGCATACAAACGCACACACACATTCTCTCTCACACACACACACACACACACACACACACACACACACACACAGGAAAATTAATGAGCTCTCATTCATAATCCAGGATAGAGAGAGCCATATTCACCCTTGGATGGTTTATTGACTGATTTCATTTATTTGTGTGGAATAAATAGGAGGTAAATATTGGCTCCCTCTCACATTTTCTGCGACACACTCGCTGCACAGCATTCTGGGAGAAATGATCCCACCAACAGCAGGGTCACTGATTGGCTACCTAATCAGTGTGTGACAAATTACCCAATGAGAAACAGGTTACCCATTTCCACAAACTAATTAACCTGGGTGATAGTGAAAGAAATTATTACATTTATATAATATTATTTCACATCTGTCGCTAGACTACAAAAATCTTTATCCCCATGCTTCCACGCCCCCCGATCGCTTCTTCTCTGTGATTATAAACACATAGAGACATGATTAAAGCCTACGCATAATGTATGCGTCTGTAGCGCAGTACATGAAGACTGTATTACAGTATCATAGAGGAGTTCATTCTGTTTCAACATTTTAAAAATTAAACCGAAATTTCTTGTTACTGGGAAAATGTATTTATATAGGTTAACAAGCACTTAGAGCAATGGTTTTCAACATGGGGATCAGGACCCCTTCACAAGATAATTCTGAGGGGACACAAAAAACAAGAAAAATTAAACATATTTCTGCAACACTTTGTAGCTTTTTATGTTTATTTGCTGTTTTATTGTGAAATAAAGTTTTACCTGTAGAGGAAGCTTTGCCAGAGTGCTCAGGAAGGTGATAAGAGACAGACTCAGAGATTTGTTGAATGACTAAAAAAGGTGATTTATTCTGACCAGTATTGTTAAGTTACTTGCCAGCCTGGTTAGTGATGACTCAAGCTCTATATATCACTGCATCTGTTTGAAGCAGGCTGCAGAAACAATCCACCTAGTCCTAGTCCCACATTTCCCATGAACACCATGTCATGATGGGGCTGTAGTGGAGGCTAAACTCATGTAAATGCCGTTTACCCAACTCTCAAATTCTGAAATAACGTTTCCACAGTCCAACCTGAGCATTTCCACAAACTTCCTATCACTTTACAGCTGTCAGTGCACTCAGACAGGCTTTCTACCAGTATTTTGAGTCTATCCAACTTATAAACAATAGGAAATGTTCACCTACAGTTAGTATGCTCTAAGATTTTTATTCCCTACCTTTTCTGTTAAATTGTCTTTCTATTTATTTATTAATTTATTATTATTAATTCACTCTTTGTTCTGTCACCATGTTGACTGTATCAAGAGATTGAAAGTAAAGTCATGTCCTTTATGTTATCATTATTTCATTATGATGCCTAATTGTTCTCTGTTATTGTCTAAGTGTCACACATGTTGTAAGTGACATGTTCTATAAATAAAATGATAGAAGGAAAAAAAAAAAGACTGGCTCTCTACTTCTTCTGTTGTAGCTTCTAGGACCGCTCGTTTTGTTTTCCGTTTACTTGGTGCATCATAACCTCTTCCAAAATGTTGGAGTGCATGGTTATTAGGTCACGCAGTCCCAGGCACCCCAAGCTCTCTTTAAATCTGGCTAATACAAATAATCAGGAAATCACAAAAAATGCATTTTCTGCAATATGTATATCAGATTCATAGACTCTGCATGTTATTAAACTCACTGGTTGACAACCTCCTGCAGCCTCCCCTCCAGGTAGAACTGACTGACCCCAACATGGACAGCTCATCAGAAGCCTCCATGATTGCCTCCATGGCCTTTTCCGGTGACTCAGCAGATTTGATCTGAATTTGAATAAAATACTTTTAGTGAACATTTGCTATACCAGTGCTGAAAAGTGCTACTTCAGATTTCAAGTCAAATGAATAAAAGGTTGTTTGTGAAACTCCGAAAGTACTTATTCTGAGGAGCTTATCCTTGAATGAGTAGTCCACTCTTTCAGTGATGTTGGCCTCTGGAGCAGGTAGACCACATGCCTTGTTGTAGAGCCTCCTTGAGGAAAACTGAGGCTTTACACCTCCATGAACAAGGCACACAGCAATCATACAGCCCACCAGCTAATGCTAATGCCATGCTAATGTTGTTTATAGATAATACAGGATGTACAGCAGGATTTTCTCCAGCCCACTCTCCGTCTCCTTAGAATCATAATGTTCCAATATATTCCTTAAATTATGACTATAAATAAATAAAAGGGAAATAAAACTGTTAAGGAAATATTTAACACTGTCCCACCATCAATGATTATTGAAATGTAGAAGGATAGTGGCAATGTGTATGCTATTTAAAAACAATATAAAAATCTATTGCACACATGGAAACATATTTATCTTAGCACAGAATCATTTTCAATAGCAAATGCGATCAAAACTGTTGCACTGTAGTGTACAGCTTTGTGACCCCTGATGTACAGCAATTAATAGACCCCAAATGATATATCGATATATCAACCGATACATTTTTTTTTTTTACTCTCAAATATTAGTATCTGTTCAAAAAAACTCCTGCATCTGTTGGGCTCTAGCTGGGGAAATGCCCTTGAAAGTCAGACTCTGGGTGGTCCCTGGGAATGAACAGCCTGTTAATGGCATTGCCATCTATAAAGTAAATATGTGTACATATGTAATAAACATAAAGCATAAAGTAAACATAAATGTACCGCAACTTTTATCCACTACTCTATTTATTTACTCATGTTTCCAGAGGCATCAATATAATAATGCGAATAATGGTCTTACTCCTTCTACTTGTATAATGTTGGACCCCTGAACTGAGATAAATGACTCTGAGTCACCAAGGGTCTTAGTCTCCTTGTGCATCTGACGTGAGGTCCAGTCTGACGTGAGCTTTCATTGCCGAAAGCCTCAAACCAAGACATACAAATGAAGCAGGAAGATCAACAAGGTTGAGGTCGGATATCTGTGTAGGGAAAAAAAACATTCAAGTTAGCACTCGTTGCTGTTTTATGGGCTTCATGTAGGCCTGGCACAGCATGGCTCAGCATGGCACAGCAGTTGGACTATGGCTCTCCCCCCAATCACCAAGCAACTTAACCACATTGATGACTTTTGTTCAAAATGACTTTTCAAAATGGACACCATACTGTGACATATCAACACACACTCTGTGATGCACTTTAAGATTTCAGGTGTTATCTGGACCCTTAAATTCTGCAGAAACTTATTACAGCAAACAGTGTGCATAGCAAATATCGACGCATTTTGAAATTGAGTAACAAACTTTGGTATGACGTATATTAGTGAAAATTGATGGTGATTAGTGATGGAAAAATATATATTCTCAGACTGAAAAATATACATTTATACAAAAATGCAGAACATGATCACAGAAAACAACAACTCATATCTTATTGAGGGGGAGTATTGGCCAGTTTTAATAAATGAGGAGGTTACAACCCTTCTATCTCCTCATACACATTTTTAGTTAATTTCCTCAGAATTTTACGCTCTTGCTTCTGACTGTGGGAAACAAAAATGTGGTACAAATACTCAATTATGCAATGACTCAAGGAAGAACAGTACTTGCTGGAGGACTTCTACTTGAAGGCTGTCCCTGAAATCTAGAATCTGTTGCACTTGATTCTTTAGCTCCTCCATGTGCACTGGGTCCAATGTGTACCGAGTCTCAGGTATAACCACCTCTGCTTCAGGTCATTCCAAAGCAGACGTCTCTCCCACAGTTTCTGCACTTTCTTCTTGATCTGCTGCACTCTGTCTGGACTCAGCTGCCTGTCCATCAAAGGGATCCATGACACCCTCTTCTGGGGACATACGAGCAAAAATGTAAACAAATCATAATGCACACTGGACAGACCCCACAAATGCTCAGTCCTCTGATTATGTGTACTCCTCCCTCATAAGGAGCTGCCCCTGCTAGAGCACCTGAAAATGTCCATAAATTGATAGATGGTGTTGCTCTCTCCCTCATGATCTGTCCTTACTCTAGAAGGAACAGCATTTATGAAGTTGCCTATGACAGTGCTGGTCTGGTTGTTGTTGGACGCACACAGAAACACCACCAGCCATCAATAGCACCATGGATAACAACCCTCCACCTGAAGACAAACATATAATGCTAATCAGTAGGATGAGAAGGTGTATGATTGACTTAAACCATGAGACCAAATTTGACTAACGTTCCACAATCTATCCTAATGTGCAAATCCTGGTGACCTGAAGGCAAGTCCAACAAAGTAATTCATGCAACGTACTGTAGAGCAAAATAATTATTAATATTTATAATGATTTCATCAATAAAAAAAAGCAACACATACACACACACACTGAAAAAATCAGATGGAACTGCAAAATAGTACATTCACTGACAGAAAACACTGTTCTGTGGCATGATATTGTTTATGAAGTGTACATGTACACTTAATTTATCAGCTTGTGGTTTCCATCAGTGTGCCATAATGAGTTTGGTCCAGCAACTCAACAGGATCATCTATGTAACCTCTGAGACAAAGATTTCTGGCCAGCAGCCCTTGGATTGACATGGAGTATACTCTTTCTCAGTCTTGACCTCTGTACTCGTACACCTTCGACCCTCAGATGGCGTCTGGTCCAATCTGGTCATTAGCACCCACCACATCTCTGACTCTCATCAAGGTCAGAGTCAGGCATGTCAGAGTACAGTGCAAATCGGTGCAGGCTGAAGTGCCTGTAGTAAATGACACCATTAAGATGTTAAAAGAACTGTTAAAAGAAATCAGTCTCAGATAAAATAACCAGTTATATTTAAGGAATTACTGCTAGTATCCACCACCACACATTTCTTCCACTGCAACATACAGTATAAGTAAACTACATGACTCAAACGGCGTTTAACTGTGCCATGTGTCCAAATGACTGAGTCGCCCTTGAGCTATGGAGAAACTGGGAGGTCCCCTTGCACAACTCCTACAAAGGGGAGCTTGGTAGCCAGCATAACCTGTAAAAAAATAATGATATAGTATTTCAGTCAAGTCAAGTTAAGTCAAGGAATGCAAATATAGAATATAAGGATGGCAAAATTAAAATCAGAACATCAGAACATCTGAATAAACAGCAGGACCACATTAGAAATGACAACATACATTTATGTGCATGTTTAATGCTAGTAAGGCAGCTGAAGGGTTTCACTGTGCGGCAAATTGCAGCAAAAAATAAGAGCTGCAAATTCAAGTATGAGGTGTAAATGATTTTTTTTTTTTTAAATAGCAGCTGGGTTACATAAAATCAGATTAAATCAGGATCTGCTGCTCGCAATAAAACTTGTTTAGAGCTTAAAAGTGAAGTAAACCATAAAACACTTTAAGGTTGTGTGAAATGAGCAACTGGTGATGAATTAAATGCACTGGATCTTTTTTTCTGTTTGGTCTTGTATTATGGTTTTAATCACTTTCAACCACTTTAATAGGAGAAATGTTTCCATGTTCTCATTCATCAACAACAGTTACTGTCAGATTTTAGTGTCAGATTTTAGTCATCCCCCAAAAACATCAAAGAGCAAGTGTTTCTTTCCAGACTCACCATTTTTGAAATGTGTTCAACAATCATGCAGGAGAAATCCATCATAGAACAGACACACTGGCTCAGTGGCAATAGACTCAATATCCCACAATGCAATGCAGCTAATATATGGTAGTATGGAAATGTTGGATTTATTTAGTCTCGGCAGGTTGGGGAAAAGCAAATATGCTAACAATTACATTTTTTCATTTCTTAAAAAAGTCATGTATGGGGTTGAACATCAACCATTGACAATATCAAACAGTATAAAAGCATTTTAAGGTGGACTTTTCCTCTAAATAATTAAGCTCGTGCCATAAGGGGGTGGCCGCAGTTACAAAATCCAGTCAACATCCAACACTATAACACCCACCCCTCCCGTCATGCCTCCCAACCAACCAATCCACAGTAATCACTATATAATTCATGTATTTTACCAGATGATTTGAATTGAAATTAAAATAAAACTAAATGAAACAAACCTCCAAGACCTCAAGCACCAAGAACCCTCATTCAGACAAATTGTACTACCCGAGGCTCTGTACAGGCTGGTAGGCAGTGCCTTGTCCAGAGGGAGGAGATATAGTGAAAATTTGAACTGGCGGCATTTAATAAGTTCATTGCAACAATTTGTGCCATCCTGTATGCCATTTTTAATGAAAACATGCCTGGTGATGGAGAAAAAACAAGGCAATTAATGACCCATTTGGCATTCGATAGACTGGAGCAACTTTCATGGGACAGATGAGTGAATCAGATTTCAGAGGATAATATATGACATTAACTGACATCTGTGGCATCAAATAATAATGTCAGACAAAAGACCACAAAGTAAGTAGCTAGAAAAAACTCTTCAGTGGAGCTAAAGTTTTTTTAAATTGAAATTTATTGTTGGTTTGTGGTTTTAACTGTCCAGTTTATCTGGTGCTGCTGCTGTACATTACAGTGTTGTTAATGCAGCTTGATAGTTTGGATAACTTGACTGCTTAAGCGTTCTCAACATGTGTCGTTTTCCATTACTGTAATTAGCAACATACAAGTTAAAGTTCTGCTTCATGCTCTGTCAGACTTTTAAAAGGAAGGCTTTTTACATCTTCAGAGTGAGTGAAGGAATTAGGAGAGAGGAGAAAGAAGTGAGGAAGAATTGCAGGATTTAATGGTTTTGAAAAAAAAAGAAAGTAAAGAACTGATTCAAGAAGGAAAACAGTGCAACTGATTCAAGATTTAAAGAAAAAGTTTAAGGAGGAAAGAGAAACGCATAGAAGCAGAAGAACATAGAAGCATACAAAAGAGAAGCAACTCACAAAAAACAAAATAATCCCTGACTTAATTCACTGGGGCCGAGTACCCAACCCCAGCTGGAACAAAGAATTTGGCCAACAATCGCAGGACCTGAGGCTTTAACAGCTGGTGACATGCAAACATCCCAGCCAGCAACATTAAGTGATACTTATCCTACCACATGTGACAGGATCAGGAGTTTTTAGATCCCTCTCACCATCCAAACACACAGCAGGAACCTCAGGATCTGCAAACACAGAATCAATCACAAGTGCAGGGGACAGATTTTTCGCATCAGTCTGTGTAACTTCCAGATCTTTTGGTGCCACTTCACACTCCAAGATCAAATGCCCAAATGGCTGGCTAATAGCTGGAATGGGACAAGACGGAACAAGATCAACAACCTGACTCGCTTTTCCAGCGAGCTGGCATGTATGGCATGTCCTGACATACTTGGATACATCACGCTTTAACTGAGGCCAAAAAAGCCTTGTCCAACAAATCAGTCAGACATGAATCAGCCCTCTGACTCTTCATCCAATCCTCCCTTGAAACAGACAGAGGAAGATCAGGCAATGAAACCACATGTTCATCAAGCACCATACCTTTACTACACACCGAAACAGGTAAGTCCGGATCAGACACGTCACAGCTCTGTGTGCACATCACAGCAAAGGCTGGAAAAACACCTGGATCAGGCAGGTCTGGAACAGACACGCTGAGCTGAGGGGCTATATAAAGAGCCGGTATATGATAAATAAGGAATTTTTTGAACTGTAAATCAAGCAGATATTCCAGTAGTGCCCCAGAATATAAATACAGACCTGGAAATGTGCATGATGGGTCCCCTTTAAAGCAGATGGAGGTTTAGTCCTTAAACTGATAGTGACTGCTAGGCATATAAACAATCAAACAAATCCAAGACACCTTTTGCATTCCCACTCAGGTTTAATCTCATGCCACGGGGTGTCACAAAAGTATGTTGCTGATAACTTGTGGACCAATTGATGTTTTGCGTTGGTGAGAAACAACTCGAGTTTACAGATAAATATATGTATCTTGGTTTCTTTCTAGATGAAAGCATGTCGTTTTTACATGGTGCATCAGTTCTAACAGACTCCGCAAGTAGGGTGTTGGATAATAGCTTGACTGAACCAGTAAATACTGAACTGTGTTACTATTGAACATACTGTATGTTTGTATGGTAAGTCCCTCATAAATTTTTACATTTTTAAAATGTTAACTTATACTTGTTGTCATCTATCTTTCCTATCAGGCTCAACTGGAATGTGAGCACTGAGGTTCCTTGAGCTTAAAAAAAATCTCGGTATGATGTATGCTGAAATTGTGAAAAGTGAATTTGTAGGTGAGGGATTTCAGTTCTTCGGTTGTTGCAGGCAAACATAATCTTGTAGGTTTAGTTAAAGTGTAATACATTATGGGACAGCTGTGGCTCAGAAGGTCAGTGGTTCAATCCCTGACTCCTCCTGTCCGCATGTCGAGGTGTCCTTGGGCAAGATACGGAACCCCAAATCGCTCCTGATGGTTGCACCAGCACCCTGTGTGGTAGGTTACTGTCATCGGTGTGTGAATGTGAGTGTGAATGGGTGAGTGAGCAGCAGAAACATTGTAAAGTGCTTTGTATTGCATTGTAAGGCAATAAAAGTGCTATATAAATGCAGCATTCTTTTTGTCATTATTTAAACATTTCTCTAGAATTTTGCTTTACAAACTCATAATTACCTCTTATTATGGAATGCTATTAAGGATTGAACATGCAATGCAGAAACAGTTTTAATTGTTGCGATATGAAACGTCCTTAACATCTTAACATCTCAAACACAAATAAAACCAAGTCTCATAGAAAAGAAACAAGAACATGGCCTTGCTTTTTCACAAAACACCATCTCAGACAATAACAAAATAAGACCAGTGAGCATAAGGTCTACTCTCCCTGAATAATTAGATATACTCTACTGTCTCCATTATCTGAACAAAGTCCTCATCTTCAGTCGTTGTGACCAGTAATCCTGTGCGCCCAATCCATTTTGCTATGCCCTCAAGCACTTAGAAGAGCTGTTGAAATATTCTGCTGGGATGCACTGGCTTTATTTGCACTCAGTGGCCCGTCCTTGTCATCGGAGGTCTTCTGTATCTGTGAGGTTGAATAAGGGAGGAAAAAATTTAGTTCTCATTTTTCTCTTCTTCACCCCCTAACCTCCCCTCTCTCACTTATACACATGCACACACACAACTCCAAGTTGTCCCTGTACTACATTAGGTAACAGTAACATCAAGTTAATATGAGCATTAAGTTTAACATTTCATTTTTTTGACATGTCGGTGTGGTACTGAAAGCTCAGTGTAAACATTTCTTCAGACATGCATTCTTCTGTTTGTTACATATTTGTTTCAGTTTAAGGACAGTGAATATTTACACTTATTATCTTTAGTGTGTCAATCAATCTTTTGTTTTACGATCTAAGATTAGCAACTCTGGGTGATTCACTTCTCTAATCAGTACAGGACAACGGTGGTTTCTTTTAGCTTGTATTGTCTTACAAGTTTAGAGAAAACACACCAGCTTGGGTTGAAAAAAACATTTAAGTGTGCTTACTTTGCATGAATTTCTGGATGTCTCGTCTGCAAAATGTCACTTCAGGTTCATTGTGTTTTTGTGCTCCACACGGTTTTAAGACTTGTTCTCATTGACTTCAAATGTGAAATGTATCCATATGTTTGATCTCTTCCCAACTTGTGTCTCCCTAACATTTTCATCTTGTGTGACAATAGATTTTGTCATAATAAATTAGTTTTTCTTTAGTTATTGTCTCGTTTTTGTCAGTTATGAAAAAATGTCAATGAGGACAACTATGATGAAAATTGTTCATCAACGAAACCAACAATGCAAATAATTATTTTCCAGATTAATAAATTGTTTAGTCTATAAAATGTTAATAGCTTATTTACACATATGTGAGGAAATGCAAGTCAAATATCCTGATGTTGTCAGCTCAATAAAAAGATCAGCGATTGTGTTATGAAAAATCAGTGGAAGATTTTTGATGAACCTTTAAAAAAAATTTCACAAGATGGTTTTTGCAGCCTAAATAGCTAACATCTATAACTGGCTGCTTCAGTCATATTGCACTGGACTGGAGTTGCTGAGCCATCAAAAGTCAGAAAAATATGCAGAGGGGACCTGAGGGAAACAGAATGGTAAAGTTGTGTGAAAAATAACAGACTGTTGCATTCCTGCTCTTTAGTCTTGTGTTGCTAAGCAGAGAGCTCTGCTAAAGTAACTATTTGGCGCTTCTCCTCAACTGTAGAATGCAGTATGTTTTTACACAGAACAAGGACTGTGAAGTTTTTCTTCCAGTCCAGGGAGACCCTGCACATAAAGATAACAAAGTGGGCGCCTTTCACATACCCAGTGGACACAAACAGCAGCAGATCACCTCCGGCAGCCGCAACATAGCTAGAATATGACGCCGGATGCTGTGGATATTGTGGGTTACACAGCCAGTATGGACACGAAAAATGACTACAGCCACCAGTAACTCTCAACATACATATTGGCATGCAAGTGTTGTATCAAGACAGACGTGAAAAAATACAAGCCTATCCTTTAAGTGTGTGGGGAGCACAGATAAGCAGACAGTGTATGACTTGCAACCTTTCATCTGGAACTATCCTCGTAATTGTGTTGTTCGTATTTTGCAGCAGGAAGGCTAGACAGATATGGCTTACAATCCTGTTGCTCTCCTCACTGTGGTCACTGACAACACTACTGCTGCGGTCCACTTCAGCCCTTAGAGCGTCTCTGTTGTTGTCCAAGATGAAATTGTAGTGATTAGTCTCCCCAGGTTGGCTGATGCATTTGTACTGTTGTTTGGCTTAATGTTTGCATTGAATTTAGACTATCCCAAGAAACTCATTCACATCTTAACCTTTATCCAGAAAATACTTGTTGAAAGCATGAAGCAAACCAGGCTTGAATGCACACATGTGCTTTAATGGTACATATATGGATCTGCGTCTGTCAGTCAGTTATCAATTAAGTTCATTACAATAATTTAAAGGAATACTCCCATAAAAAACCTATGTTTTGGTATCACTTAAGATAACTTGTGATGTCCTTGTTTAATTAATGATATATATATTAATGTGGCTAAACAAGCCACCTGGAAGGTAGCGTCTGGTTACCATGGAGATGACTGAAACCTTTCTTCAAAGCATAAACTAAAAACAATGTGCATCTCTTTAACTTCTGTTGAGCAACACTTATCAAAAGTGTCGAGCAACCTATCATAAATCAGCCTTGACTGTAGTTTATGGGATTCCCTGCTCAGTAACCAAGGTAACTTATACTGCTGAACTAGCCTGCTCCGTAGTGGACTAACTGTCAAGCTTAATTTATCTGTGTTTCAGGAATTTCCAACAGGCGGAAACAGAATCCCAAAAGACTCATCAAGTGTCTTTTCGCACTCGCATCACTTTTTTCATGTCCGTATTCAGAAACATAAGTTCAGACCTTTTTCTCACAATGTGCCCAAGCATGAATTTACATGTTTACTTTAGTTCCAAAGAACATATTAATAAAAATAAACAAGTTAAGAAAATCATGTCTTACCACTTTCACTGTCTTCAAAAGCCACTAGGTTAATCGACATGGGCCCAGGTTATATAAGCAGTGCATCTAACAACCACTTACAATCATCCATGGCATGTCCATTCCTCAACAACCCTGTGGATGAAGGTTGTCCGATGCTACACAGAGCATCTACACCACCGGCCCCAACGGACCTCAGAGACAGAAGTAATCCATTTTGCTTTCCTGATGAGTATCTGTGGGAGAGGTACAGGTCCAGTAGGCCCAGCATAGTTTACCTATGTATACCTTGCTCTAAAGCAGTACCTTAATATTTTCATCACTTTCCCTGGTCATCTTGAAACAAAAAGAATCAAGGAGACATTTTATTCTATTGCAGGTATGTGACGGTTGAAATAAATGTAAAGTAGCCTACAGGTTGACAAGCCTCTGTATTAACTTAATCCTCTCCTTCAGGCTTCCTCAATGTTACAGGCACAATAGACTGTACCCATGTGCATACCCAGGCCCCATCTGGACCTGTGGAGGCAGACTATGTCAATCAGAAATCTTTTCATAGCCTAAATGTACAGGTATTAAACTCGGGGCAGCTGTCCATACACTGTCAGGCAGAATAGTAATATTTGGATTTGGATGAAATGTGCACATCTGTGATAATAAATCAAATTTGTTTTGATGTCAATACTTCTTTGGATTTAAACCCTGTTACCCTGGCAGTTGTTCACAGAAATGTCTATTTCAATATCAGCCTTATACAATGAAGCAACTGTACTCTACAGAGATAGTGTCTCACTTTACCTTATCAGCACAGATCAATGAATTAAAAAAACAACATTTATTTCCTTTCCTAACCGAATATGTCATAGCACTAACATGTACCTGCGAAGGTCATGCAAAACCAGATTTGAAATCTTACATAATGTCGGACCCAAAGTTCAAAACATTATTCTGAAATGTGAGACAAATGTTCAGATAACTCTGAACTGGATTGTACAATTTGAAAGACACCACTTCTTAGTCATACTGAGCAATTTTAAACTAATGCTCCGCCACATCATTGAAGGTCACCCTTTATGCTGTCAAATGATCTGCAGAGGAAGTTGCCTGATATCCAATATCGAATCGAAGACTCTGTCCATGATTCAAGAATGTTTCAAGCATCATCACTGTCACATAGGTTTGCACAAGGCAAGAGAATGCTGTTACCACCCAAGGTTTACTTAATCTACTTGAACCTTAAGAGTCTCATGTATATTTAACCAACACTTTTATTCTATAGCAGAGTTTAATGGAGTTCTGCTTGAGGACAGAGGCTATCCCTGTATGCTGTACTCGATGACACCCTACCAAGAACCAGTAACAACAGAGATGGCCTCCAACTATGCCCACACAAAAAACAGGGCACGAATTGAGATGGTTTTTGGCCAACTGAAATCTAGGTTTCAGTGCCTCAGCGTTACTCCAGACAGGGCCTGTGATATCACCATAGCCTGTGCAGTCTTGCGCATCATTTCCACCCTACGCCATGAGAGACTGGCCACAATGTTGCTGGAGGAGCAGCCCTTCAGGAACCCATAGATGGAAGAACTATGAGAGACCTTTACAAAAATACCTATTTCAGTTCATCCCCATTTTATTCATGGTCAACTTTGTTTTGGATTGAACCATTTTATTTAAAAGCTTAGCATTTATAATTTAAGGAAAAAAGTGTGCCAAACTTCTTTTGAAGTTATTTATTCATTCACTCAGTTTAGTTCAAGCTGTGGAGACAAAAAAACACATTAAATCATTAAATAAAATCCAAACCATGACCTTCTGCTATGTTTAAATTTATACTTAAATCCTTCTCCAGCTTCTTTATCTCCAACTGTATCTTATTAATTTTTCAACTTTCAGTACTCAATGTCCAGCTTCTTACTTTCAGTACCAATAAGCAGATGACGCTTGTAAATCGAACAGACATCCTGTGAAAGATAAAATGTGTCACAGAGCAGCTGATTATGCAGTTGGTTATAGCAAAATGTACTTACTTCACTTCTTGTTGAAGTACTTGTTGTTCCGGTCATGTCCTGCAGCAAGGTGTATGGTTTTACATAATTTGAAGAATCCAGTCACATCCAAAACATTTCATATTTGGTCTTACCTCTGGCATTCCTGTGACTGCAGAAATAGTCTCTTCATCAGAGAGCCCTAGACATGCTGGTGCCATTTCCCTGCAAAAAAGAAAACCACTACAGCTGTAAAAGCAAAAGAAGAAAGAATTGCAAAAAAGGGACTACTCACACAGGGGTCAGGTGAGCCTTGGGCATCTTCTAGCAGGCATATAGTGTCTCCACTCACTATAGGCCTACTGTTAGTTTTTACCATTGAGAGACTGATACCGGTTGAGGAAAAGGTTTTACAATAGCTTAAATATTGCTCTCAAGCACCTTGGGGAATGATGTCTGATGAGGTCTCCCCCTCTATTCCCTCTATTAGTGGGTATCCCCAGTTGTAGCTCAATGCTAGCTCCTCTGCAGGTATGAGGTCTTCAGGTGGAGGTCCCCCACCAGTAGCAGTACTTGTTTACAGCTCAACAACTATTTTAACAAATAAATTTCACACGTCATTATAGGCTACTTACCACTCTGAAAATGTTTTTATACTTAATCTCCACTTTTTGCCATGTTCTTTTTTGGCTAATGAGATGTAACAGAGAAGAATGAATACAGGTCAAGGGTTACTAGGTCAGAAAGGCTTCAAACACCTAACCAAATTAGACCAATTTACAGTAAATGCAATGTAATTGTGTCAGTTCTCCTAAGTTAGCCTACACCATAATTTTAAACATACATCTGATATTATCTAGCCGACTGATGAAATAGCCACAGTCTTACTGTATCTAGTGCTCTGAATGTTCATATATAAAAAAAAAAAAAAATAACAATAAGTAGGCTAGTATAACTTATGCATTTAATATGTAAACAATTTTTTGCCGATCCATCTCCATCGCCTTGTCAAATGCAGCATTATTTCCCTTTTTGGTGATGACTCCCTTGTAATTTTCATTGTAACCTTCCATCAGCAAGGTTTGCTCCACTGCTGAGCAGAACACCGCTCTAGTTTTTGCTTCTTTTTGAGACATAGTATCTTCCTTTCAACAATCGCCTACTCTGGGCTACTTATGTTCTGCGTGTGTACCCACAGTGCAAGATTGTTCAAGCCTAGCACTGTAATTATTCAAGTAAACATACACATCAAGTCCACAAGAGTAAAAGTAAAAAGAGTAAAACAAACAACAGTTAACCTAACAGTAGCAACACACACACACACACACACACACATACACACATACACACACATGTATATATATATATACATATGGAACAGACCTGATGTTCATAATGAACTAATTATAAAATGGTTAATTAAGGTTATTCATGATTCTATTTCGGCAACTAAAAACACTTAAAACTGGGGTAGGGAAAGATAGAGGTCATGGCAATTGCTGTAGCTATATGGTTAATTGTGGATAATGTTAGGCAACTAAACCTCTTGGTGAAGGTATGGAAAAATCAGTTGTCTTAGATAAATAATGAAAAAGTCAATGCCAACTCGATTCACCAAAAAGGATGTAGCCTACAATCATCCACTATCCCGACCCTTATTATTCCCTGCGTTATATGAAAACTGCTCCCTGTACTGGAATTAAATGTTGCCATTAAAACTAAATCATTTTTTTAATTTGTTGCATATAAGAATGTAACATGTTGTATAACTTTCTAATCTCATGGTAGCAACATTCAGTACAGTGTCTTATGTAACATTCCCAGACAATAGCAAAAAATAATTCAGGATTTACATACCGTGCTTGGCTATACAGAACTATATGAATCCATTTAAAGTAACAATAGATTGCTTATAATGATGGTTTTTCCTGTCACTGTCCCTCGGGTGCTTTGTTACATTTCTGTATGTGTATATTTGAGCTCATAAAGACTCTATCCAGAGCACAAAGCAGAATGAGTCTAGTCTACACAGAGGTCATTGGTGCATTCATGAGTAAGAAGACTCCTGGACTGATAAGCACATTAATTGCCAGTATTAAGAGAAATTAAGTGTTTCCTGTCCCCTAACAGTCTGGCTGTCAATCGTCTGTCACCCTCCGGATGAATCCAAATGGAACTAATGGTTATGACACACTGAGTCCAGTCACTGTTAAAGTGGTTAATCAGAACAATCTCAGAGTTTCTGTAAGAGGCATGTGGTGAAGAAGCTTAAAAGCAGGTGGAAGGAGAAAGGGGGGGCATTTTTCTGATGAATAAGTTATTTGAGAGAGAGAGAGAGAGAGAGAGAGAGAGAGGTGAAAGTTTGCTAATAATCACCTTCATGGGTGCAAGGT
This sequence comes from Thunnus maccoyii, assembly GCF_910596095.1. Taxonomy (NCBI): domain Eukaryota; kingdom Metazoa; phylum Chordata; class Actinopteri; order Scombriformes; family Scombridae; genus Thunnus; species Thunnus maccoyii. The sequence goes on from NC_056543.1 coordinate 8,663,309, forward strand.
ATATGTATCACCTCTTTGTGGCAGAGAAAAGCAGAATCAGTCATTATTACCCAAACATTCACCGTCACACAAGCCTTTCAGGTCTGTCAACCTCATTCACATCTTTTGAAATGGCAATTCAGACCCATCCCTTCATTCAGAATCAGGTCATCAACCACCCAGGATGATGCTCTCTCTCTCTCTTTCTCTTTCTTTCTCGTCTCGCTGTGTGACAAGACTGTGGACAGGTGGGTGTGCAGGTGTGCCCATTGATCCAAAATGACAGGTGGCCTCTGAGCCGGTTGCCTGGAGACAGCAGCTTGGCAGGCTTGCCAGCTGCACCTCAGGCAGACAAGGGACAGGCCAAACCTGGGGCCCAGGAGCTGTGACTGAGGAGGGGTCAATGCTTGCAATGTATTGTGAGATGATTTGTTTATGAGAAAAGGATTCCCACAGTGCTTCACATATATCAAGTCTGCTGTCATTTGTCAACAGATAGACAAGAGACATTTAGCAGGACAGACTGGCATTGAGAGAAGAGGTTAGACACAAAACAAAGGTCCAAGTTTTAAAACCCAATTGATTCATTAGAAAGGGAGTGGGATTCCTTTATCAAAATTCACATTCAGAACACCGTAGCAGTGTCAAAAGTTAAACAAAACTGAACAGGGGCCATTAAAATGAAGCTTTGGTGAGAGTTGAATAAGGAAGATCTCTTCCCTTGTGTTTGTACAATGTCTTTTAAACTCTAACAGCTTTTTTCATTCACTTAGAATATATTTTTTGCTTACTTTTTTATTGTAAAATTGCATTTATATTATTTATGATTGTTATGACCTGGCTCTTTGGCTCTTACGGGGTGTGGGTGTCAGTAGTGTCAGTGGCGTAAGGTTTTGATGAGTGTAAAATGTGTTTGCAGGTTGTCAAGTGTAGCAAAGAAACTCAAACAACATAACCACACCAGACCGGGATGTCTGTAGCGAGGAGCAGAGAGAGTGGTTATGCTGCAGCCAGGACTTATATAACCTGGGAACACACCAGGTACCTCAGGTGTTCCAGGTTATGCTACCTGAAGCATAAACAGAGAGACATGCAAATCACACAGTAAACCCAAGATGACAGTAGGGGTCGTTATAATGATCACCTGTCTTTTGTGGTATACCTGTGTGCATGTCCACTATTTCCTCCTGCTATTGTTCTCCATCATTTCCCTTCCACTTTCCCGTGCTCTCAAAATCCCTACATTCACAATTGCGACATCGCCATATCTGACCGATGACCATTCTGCCTATGTTCCTTGAGTCAGTCAGTTCCTGGTTTCTGTTCTTTAAATATCATTGCAATTCTGTCATTCTGTCTTTCAGACCAACGACCTGACACCTTGATTTCCTTGATGTCCAGGGAGCTATAAATTTGAGTTTCCATCAACCATCTGCTGACTCCAATCCACACCACCAGTGTCTAGACTCTGTGGGGATCCTGTCCTATTTTCTGTCTTCATACGGGCCAATGCTTTATGAAGATGTTTCATATCAATGAGGTCTAATTTCCGAAATCTTTCTCTGTTGTTAACCTCAATGATTTTTATTATACACTTCCAATTGATTGTACTGAATTGTAGTCTACGTTTATGTGCACATTTCTTTTTTGATTATGACATTGTTTTTCTTATTGCTGCCACAGTGTTGATATGTGAAATTGGGTATTTCCTGCTCTTCTATAAAGCAGTATTGGTTTTTGTGTCAGTCCTTCAGAATTAAACACTATCATACGAGGAGAAATCGATCGTAGAGGAGGGAGAGGTAGCCTACTCCTTTCTCTATTGAAAGAGGCTTCAGTGGACTATGATACTATTACAGCTTGCATTTTTTCAGATCTGTCATGTAACTTAGCAAATTATTCAACTGCAGTTATCATCATTAATTCAGTAATAGTAAAAACACGACGACAGCCAGAGTCTACAGCCATGCTAGGGCTAAATGCTAACATCAGTATGCTAAAATGCTCACAATGATAAACATGTTGATTTAATGTTTACTATGTTTACCATCACAGTTTAGCTCATTTTAGCATGCTAGCATTTGCTAGAATTAGCACTAAATAAAAAGATAAGCGTTAAATTTTGACCTGATTATGGTGTTAGACAAAAAGTCAGGGGATCACCACAGTCAGTAGGATTCATCCTCTGGAGACCTTTTTTTATTTAACCTTTATTTAACTAGAAAAACCTCTTTGGGATAAAAAATCTTTTTCAAGAGTGTCCTGGCCAACATAGGCAGCCACAATAATGAGTAGCCTAAAGACAAACAACATAAAACTAATAACATAAAATGTCTCAAAGTACATCACAATATCAAAAAGAAATACTGCAATTATAAATCATGAATAACATGAACATCTTCAGTACAATCATAAAAAAGTATTTTACCCTAAAACAACTTAAGACTCCTTAAAACAACCCAATATCTGTCTAGATCACAAAGTAAGTGAAATAAAATTAATAAGACCAATCTAAAAGAATTAATCAATGAGACTAATACATGTAGATTCAGACATCAGCAGACAGATTGTGCAGCAATCATTTAAATTAAACGAGAAAACAAATTTTGCAATTTTAGATCAAGTTACAGAAGGTTCCAGGCAGAGGGTGCAGCATACATAAAAGGTCATTTATCGAATTCAGTGTGGAGTTTGGGAATTGTTAATAAATATGAGTCCTGGGAACAAAGAGCATCGCTGTTCACAGACTTCTGTTGGGTGAACTTACGTAAGTAAGGTGGTTGTAACCCAAGAATGGCTTTATAGATAAATGAGTCAATGCTTTACCATACATGTCTGTACAAAATTTCATGGCAACCCATCCAATAGTTTTTGAGATATTTCATACTGGACCAAAGTGATGGACTGACCGACTGGCCATCCCTGGACTCTGCTGCTAGCATGCCTAAAAACAGGCCACTAACAGCCACAGGGCCAAACACATCAACGGCCAAAGTGACCAAAAGCCATTAGCAGTGACCTTAATCAAGTGACACAGTCTGACCACCAGGGATAATAAATACTTAAATAAAAATAAGAATTAGGGGGGGGGGGGGAGTACCATGAATACTGAAATTGGACCAAAACATTTTGTGTAAAATTGTGATTATGTATTTCTCAGCTGCCACTCAAGTATATTCTCGCTCTAATATCTACCTACATATATGGGTGTGTGTACACTCATGCTTATACACACTCATACACTGGTAGACACACCTTACCCCATCTGGCCTGCTATGTGAATGGCCAAAATCCAGGCATAGTTCAGATTTGCCAGCTGTGAGCACCTTTAAGTGGCACGAGGAGCACCATCTGTACCTGCTAATGGGATGGGACGGGAGGTAATGTAGTGCTAAATAATTGTGCTGGGCTACTTGGCACCGCCCTCCCCCCTAACCTCCCCACACATCAAAGTGCAATCACTTTTTCAAAGCAAGGAATAATGTGGCCTCATCATTTCACAGGTCTCACTGTGTTTACCGTGCTGTGACAGCTGGTCTCCAGTCAAGCTATGTTGATGTTTTTATCAATATCAGGGTCTTTGTCCACAATACTGGATGCATCCTGTAAATCCTGACATCAAGGCTCTAAGAATGTGTTTCAGCATCTCATGGACATTTGATTTCATTTTCTAATTTTTTTCAAAATAGAGTGAACACTGTTTTGTCTGTCTACATGTGTTAGCCGTGTAATATACTGGCAGCCTGTCCAGGGTGTTACAGTACTCTGCCTCTGCATGCACAGACAGCTTCCATCCCCCAGGTAACCTGAACAGGGTAAGCAGTATAGAAAAAGTGTGGATGGATGGATGGATGTTTCATATAGATTTTGCAATGCATGCAAATCAAAACAAGGCAAATCAAATGTAATTTATGCTTAAAATTGCTATTCCCACCATTCCACAATTGAGCACAGTGTAAATCATTTCTTCAGTTAAGGTACAAAAATAGGCTACTTAACCAACACCCTTCTTTCCCCAAAGGATTTGTCTCAGTGGGGAATAAAACAGCAGCCTGTAAAACAATATTAAGAATATTTTACACAAACTTGGATTTTATATCCTCATGCAAACAAACACTGTCATGTTTCCTGCTGTGGTCACCGTTCAAATTTTTCACTTTACTCGTGCAGTGAGCATAGCATGCTTCCCCAATACAGAGTAAAGAGAAAAAATGAGAGATGTAAATGAGCTCCTTCAACAACTCACTGTTAGACAACAGTTTATATTTTAATATATTTTTGTAATCCAATTTTCACCTCTTTTTCCAAAAATTCTACATAAACAGACACACACGTATCGCTCATGTCAACATCCTATTCTGGTTTCAGAAACCTGAGTTAAGCCCTTAAACAAAAAAATGTGATTGTACACAGTCTAATGATGATGAACATGCAGAGCATAAATTGTATTGTCACTCCTCCGCTGTTCAGCAGAGTGGTAAATGCAGCAGGCAGCCAGAAACCAAACTGTGTTCATCCTCAACTTTCGAGGTAACTCAGTCAGTACAGAAATGAGAGGCTGAGATGTTGATGATATCAGAGATACACCTGCACACAACATCTAATACAAATCTGCAACCTCAAGACTCTGGGACCAGAAACAGCATATTAATACTAGCCACTATAAAATATTCTGTGCTTGTTGTATGAATGTAGAGTTCCACTATAGTTTCAACAAAAACAGCCTGTAGCAAACACTTCAACAAAGGTCAACGGGGAAAGGTCGTCACTGTACCGTAGCAGCCTGCAGTGTATTTTTATCTTATGACATTACAGCATTCAGCACCAAAAAGTCCTGATCCCTGACACGCAGGGAAAAAAGTTCAGATTCTCAAATTCTTGTACACATAAATTTGAGTACATCTTTGCAGATTTCTGTGCACATTTGCAAACTGTAATGCATGTTAACAAGTCTGAGAGTAAATTTGGAAATACTGAATGATTTTCTATATTCACAGGCTCACAAGTTTCCGTACAGTCACTTATAGTCAGGTAATAATTTGTGCTTTAATGGTCATTATAATAATTTTTATCAATGAACAAATTACTGTAACATGAGTATGAATGAGTCCAATCAGTCCTCTGCTGCGTGTCATAAAAATAGAAAAAGATATGGAGTAGTAAAACAAACTGCCAGAAATATTTTATTATTTCCAGTTTCAGTTTTGTTTGTCTCCATTGAATGATTGCTGGTTTAAACTTATGATTTGATACACTGTGTTGAAATAGAAGGCTGTTTTTCTATTTGTTGCCTTGAGTGAGGCGTTAAATGAGCATTTTCAAAATTATTGCATGATTTTTTTTGACTGTGATGGGTTTTCTAAGCATTTTGCTGTGTTTTTTTGCAACAAATTCATCTGAACAATGGTGAAAAACTTATACAGTATATTCAGTAAATTCAATGAAAGCTTTCAAAAGGAATTGACTTAACACTTAATGTAAGTTTGCATATTTTTCTTGTTGCTATTTGTACAATCCATGAGAAAATGATAATTGTATACTCTGTTTTGATGTGAATCCCTTATTGTTTGACTGTTTCAATAATGATCATTTTAATCTGAAAATGCAATGATGATTACAATTCGGTGATGAGCCTAGATATACTTGATGCATGATAGTTTACTTTATTTGATACAGATGATTTTGAGGCCAAAATTAGGAGCATTTTGTGTTAAGAGTTTTGCACATTAAAACTCGAGTTACTATTTGTTAAACTGCAAAAAATATAGTTCAAATGAGTATAAAATTGACAAACACAAAACACAACATCATCAAGACAAAAATATTAAACATCTAAACCTTCTCACATAATCATAATAATCTAGGTGGCAGCTTCACAAATGTTTATCGCTCCCAAATTACATATAAATGTGCAAAAGTGCTACGGGGTTCTGGGTCAGTGTGGTGCATGTTTTGACTGTTAGGAGAAGGAGACAAAGAGAGCTCCGCCAGCTAGGAGGACTTTTCCATGATAGTTCCCATTCACTTGAATTAATATCAAAATACGGATTGTTTCAAAATGATCACATTCATTAACATATTACACATAGAGCTCAAGACACAGTATCTCACTACTCTCCAAGTTTTGACAGCGCTGTTTTTCTTGGCCACTGGGAGATTCCTTGAAGTAATCGGGAAATGCGATGGCATTGTAAGGCCATTGCATCAAGTTGTGTATACAAAGTGATGAAAAGGACTGCCTACATCAAATTCTCCAGCACTCAAAAGAGACAAGTGCTGACAAGTGCAAGGGCACTTTTTTGCAGTGTGGTATCCCAAAAGTGATGGGAGAAATTGATGTTAGACACACTGCTGTAAGAGCAGCATGTGGAAATGAATATGTGTATGTGTGCAGAAAGAGAAACCATTCCATCAATGTGCAAGTTGTGTGCACCACCAGCCAAGAAATCACAGATACTGTTGTAAAGCATCCTGGGATCGCACATGACAGTTTCATTTGGAGCGACTGTAACTTCAGCTGCTGCTGCTGCTTTGCAGTGGTTGACATTGATGGATGGCTCTCGGAAGACAGCAGGTAAATATCATCCCTTTTATCTTATTCTACAGTCATTTACCTTAATATGGGCTAGATTCAGTTTAAAAAATTGCCTTCGTGCACATTTTTATAAGCAAACATTTTTTAATTTCTTAACAAGTTTTAACTTTTTGAAACATTATATTTATTTTGTCTTTATTTCAGTTTCAGACATATTATGTGTGTTTAAATTAGCCCGAAATAAAATGATCCATTTATTCACTTTGCAGATACCTTACCCAGTGGGTAACCCATGCAATAGGGCTGAGGAGCCACCCAAAAATGCAGCAGGTTGCTGGTGAAGAGGACATTTGGCCCACTGAGGGCAAGGTTTAGATGCAGATGCCTCCTCTATAATCCAGGGGGAAGCATCAACATAATAGTGGCATGCTTACACAACATCTGCACTCAGCACTAAATCCAAGTGACAAACGAGGGTGGGAACGCAGAGGAGGGAGATGAGGCAGTGGTCCAGAAGCTTTCCATTGATAGATACTTTTACTGAGTTGTAAACTAAAATGAATTGTTGAATAATAACTTAGTTTGTGAATTATTGATTCATCAATAATCCTCCACTTTTACATTTCAAAATACAGCAGAAACAGAGAAATTAACAATTTCTAATGCTGTTAAGTTGACTTAACCCAAGGCTGAAATCCTTTTTGTGTGTGTTTTTACAGGCTGTGTTTTGCTGCCAATAAAGAGATTACTGCATGTTCATGTGCAATTGACAGTTTATTCAGCTTTACAGGTATATGGAATTATAAAGAAAAATTATACAAAATTACAGAAATCTAATGAAATATAATAAAAATCACAAAAACATAGAAGGTGAGACAGTTGGTTTATAGGTTTCTCCTTTGCCTTTTTTGTGATGTACTGTATTCAGAGAACAAACATAATTTCTCTCTTTCAAGTCTTTGTTTCCCACGTTAGACGACATGACTAACACTCCTTCTCCCACCATATGATGAACCTTCTCAATGGCATAAAGGTCGACGCTGGACACCCTTTTTCAACTACAGACTATCCAAGAGCATGGCTTCACTGGTGTCCCTCGGTTGGCTTTTAGGTGGCTGACCCCCTCCTTTTTTCCCAACTAATCTTTCTGCTTCTTTTTGTTTAGTACGGCTGGAAAATCCAGTCTATTTCCTTCTGATGTCTTGAATGCTTTTCTGACAACCCTGAATGCAGAAAACCACATTTGTAATGTCCTGCCAATTCTGTGTTTTAACCTTTCTCATGGTTTCGCTGAATTTTCCAAACAGTAATTCTCTATTTTGTCCCACCGTGTCGATACTTGTGTGGAGCTGATGTTCTGAGAAATTCACTTTGAATGGGCTGTGCATTTTTTTATAGCCTAGTCAGCACAGGTGTAATTGCTTAATACATCGACTGTTGCCATGTTCCAATCAACACACATATCCGAGCCCATTATTGGAATTGACAGGCATATGGATTCACATGGTGATATTACTTCCACCTTCAGCAAGCATTACATTAATCTTTAAATTATATAGGCCATTTCAAACAGCATGTATTTATTTATATTGACTGTATCAGTTTTTAAAGTCTGTGTAAAACAATAATAAATATGTGTTCTGAGTTTGTTTCACTACAGAAAAATGTGTAATTAACCACCGAGCCAAATTTGAATGATTAAAAAAATCACCAAGTATATGAATTAGGTTTCAAAATCCTGGAAAAATGAGCAGTATTCTCTGCGCTGAAACGCTGGGGGCTCGTCCGCTGAAGGCGCTAGAAGCACGACCCAACTGAATAGCCTCTGAGTTCACAATACTCATGCCAAACTCCGGTATAAAAATGCACAATTTAAAATAAGCCTTGTTTGTAGGTGTAAGGCAGGCAACATAGTTAATATTCTAAAATTAAAGTAATGTTAGGAACAACTGTTTAATTCAGCACCTGTAGGTAAATGTGGACTTGTTTCAGTAAAAATGTAACTTAAATGCGTAGTTAACAAGCAAGCCATCACCAGTCATTGCTCTGTTAAATTGTTGGGTTTTTTTAATGGATTTCAGTGCACTCAATGTTACTCACTTCTCTGCTGAAACATCCTTGGTGGCTTCATTGTGGCCATCACCCTTGGAGCAACTGCCTCTCATGCCGTGCTTTCTGGTGAAGTGCTGTTCGGCAAATGCTCTCCCTCTGGCCGGGGACCTCCCAGCCACACAACCAGTTCTAAGCCGAAGCAATGGGTGGTGGCCTGTGACTCTACCTGTCCTCCCAGCCGAACAGCTGGTGCTGAAGCCAAAGCCACTGGCAGCTTCACCCATCAACAGACACTTTAGCTGGGTTTAAAATAACTCCTTGAGTGCTAACGTTGACTGAAAAATGGCCCCACTCACCAGTAACAGCAGATTATCTGAAGTGAATCCCAGCTGTCTGCGATAAAAATTTGTAAAACTCCTCAGTGTAAAAATAGTAGTAACTATGAGTACATATGCTCTAGTGTATATACAATGGGGGGGCGGTCATGCTAATAGCCCCTCTACGTCATCAAACCAACATTTCAGGCCCGCCCAAAAAATCCTGAGCACAGAAATGGTCAGTTTACATATATTTGTATCCCACAAATAACATTTATTAAACACTGAGATCTTTTAGAGAGGTTTAATTCCAAACAAAAGTAAGCAGGGAGAAGAAAATGATTGGCAAGTACTGATTATCTGTCACAAGCTGTCTGAATGTCCATTGTGAAGTGAGACAGTGGCTTGCCTGTGTGATTTCTCATGTTGCTAATTGCAGCTTGAATGTTGCAAATTTGGTTAAATGGACCCCTGGTGTGTGTGTTTTTGTTAATTAAGGTGTGTGTTGAGAGAAAGGTGGATGTAAGGTCTTCAGGAGTCTGACAGCATTGGGGAAAAAACTGTGGTGGTGTACTTTATACTGCGGTGTCACTGCCAGACAGCAGGGGGTCAAACAGTCTGTGAGAGGAGTGGAAAGAGTTCTTCACTATGCTGGAGGCCTGTTGAAAACATCTTTTCAATAGATGCCCTGGAAGGAGCAGAGAGAGACCCGTGAGCCTCTTATCATAGTTGTTCTCACTAAACACTACAGGGTTACCCTATAGAGGGTGATTCACTCGCTTCAGTCTTTACAGAAGTGCATCTTCTGCCAAGCCCTCTTAGCCAGAGTGATCACTGGCGATGTGCACTCCAAGATGTTTGGTTGCTGATGTGCAGTGGGGAATTATCAGCCTGTGTTGTCCTTAAGTGTCAGTTAATTGTTTTGTCTTCTCAACATTAAGGGCTCTATTTTCGTGAACCCAGCAGCACACTGCAGATCGCCCTCTGTGGTTCAGGGCGAGTCACCAAGATACCAAACCAGCGCAGTCAAGGAAATTACCTCAGTGCGCCACAGGAAAATACCAGTTTGCCAGTGTGACACTATTTTTTGTGCCCTGCGCCAGCACAGACACAATGTCCTAAATATAATTTGTAATGTTTTATGTGCTCTTATTGCAATAAAATTGTAGGAATTGGGAACAATTGTAAGCAAAGGAAAATAATGTGATTTTTTAAATACTACCAATTAAAAGTCATACGTAATGACTTCCTTCGATAAAAAGCATACCGCATATCACAGAAACAACTATATTTCCATGCTAATTTTTTAATTTATTTTCTGAACATGAGAACCATTATATAAAAAAAAGGAAATACTGTACTTGAGTTCCATTTATAAGCCTTTATTAAACAAATGTTCACATCAACAAAAATTAAATCATTTTAGAATAAAAATTAAAATAAATCCATTAACATATACATATGGTTTTATTTCCAAAGTTCCATTTTTATGTTTATTTAGATTATGTCCATTTTTGCATTTTCTCATCAACTTGTATTCTCCTCATTTGGAAATTGTTTTGCACAGTCTATGACAGTAATTTTTATTGGCAGGTGAGATTTCTCCATCTTCCACCTGAAAGCACGCCTGAATTCTGGGTGAATGGGTTAGTTATCACGAAACAAAATGTGACAATTGGTCCAAATCACAAGTGGTCTGTTGATTTAGCCATTTCATGTGGAAAAGTTGCTGTAATTCAGCAAAATTTCAAGTTCTCGCAAATGATGCGCACTTTTCTTGAATTTGCATTAATTATTGGAATCACAAAATCGCAATTTCTGGAGGGACTGTCTTATTATGTGCCAAAACACTGTACAGTGGTTAATAATACAGGATTGTACAACTCTATAAAGTTAATACAGCAGCAAATATTTTATCTTTCATAGAGACGATCAAGAGGTAAACAGTAATAGCAGCACCTTGTTGGATGACATTGCATTGCTTTGAGTCAAAAGATGAGTCAGGTTGAAATGTTTTGCTGGACAACCCTGCATGTTGCTGCAAATATGAACTGTCTGTAGGACAGTCTGCCTGGCAGCAAATCCAGAATCCAGTTACAGAAGGAGGTTTTGAGACCAAACAGAAAAAGCATCTAGCTTCTATGGGTTGCTTTATGATTGTATTGAAGACTGAACCGAAGTCAGCAAACACTATTCTGGCATACATGCTCTTCTTGTCCAGGTGGGATATAATTTCTAAGAATGGCAAATGATATGGTGTCATCTGTGGATCTCTTAGAACGAAATGCAAACTGGAAGGGGTCCAGAGAGGTGGAGAGAGGCTGGCTTTGATGTGGCCATGACTAACCGTTCGAAGCACTTCATAATAACAGAGGTAAGTGCCACAGGATGCTTGTCATTGAGGTAGGGCACAGTTGACTTCTTAGGCATCAGGATTATGATGGCGGCTTTGAAGGCTGCTGGAACAACAGCCAGCTTCAGGGACATTTTGATGATGTCTGTGACGACTCCTGCCAACTGGGCTGCACAGTTTTCACCGTGCTGGGGTGATGCTAATGCGCTAGGTGAAGTTTATTTACTGTATGTAATATCATATAGTTGTGAGGGCACAGGTGATGCATTTTACTATATTTAACAATCTTTTACTATGTCTTGGCAGTAGTGACTAAATCCACCTTGATCTATTCCCCTGCTTTGTAAATAGTACGTTTCCCTTCAAGGATTCCAGCCTTTACCTTATGTCCTTCAATACATCCAACAGTAAAAATACCGAAAGTGTGGAGAACTATTTAGGACATTTAAAACTATCTATAAAGCATTTCGAGATGACTGCCAAGGTTTGAATATACTTTATCTCAGAGCTGTTATACAAACAAATCTGATGCTGAGTATTTTGACAACGTCTTTTAGTAAAATTGGACCTGTCTCTCAACGTATTTATAAACACATTTGTAGTGGGGACATTATAATAATGGCAACTTGATCTATGATGTCTACACCTTCAGTGTGCATTACATGAGACACATCTTTCAAAATCCGATTATTTCATAAAACCAAGATAAAATTTAGAAAATGTCATTGGGCACACATTGTAACTTGCACAGCATGTTATCCATCTGTCTATGACCCACACTCAGTTTCTTTCACAGCCTCTCCACACACACACACATTCATCTCCATTAAAGCCAGTAAGGGGTCGCCAAGCCCTTCACACCTCTGTCAGACCCCATACTTTGGATGACATTGAGCCCAGCAGTAGTCAAAGAGCTACAGAGGAGGTGAGGGTTACAGAATGTGAAAGTTGAGCCTTTCTCAACTTTCTCCTGTAGTGTCGCTGGGCGCTTTCTGAATCTCTCTAGCTCACTGGGGGGCACTGAGCTGTAAAGCCAGGTCACATTAACAATGAATAGCAGCCGTAGCTGTTTCAACTTTTGAGCCCATATGTGTGAATGCCCCGTTACAACTATTCCTACTGTTAGTACTACAACTACAGCCACAACTACTGCTACTACTACTGCTCCAATAACTATACCTACAGTACAGCTTCTATTGATGCTGCTATTACAACTACTACTACTGTTATGACTACTAGTACTACTACTACTAATACTGTTATTACTACTACTAACACTATTACTCTACTATGATTGTTGTAGTCTGCTACTACATCTTCAATTACTACTACTTCTGTAGCTGCTCTTACTGTACTGTATGTACAACTACTACTACGAATACTACTGCTCTGCCGTATTACAGTTACTACTACTGCCACTGCTACAACTAGTAGCACTAATACGACTACTACTACTATTGCTCAGTTATAGTTTAATTCTGCAGCTATAACTATATAACTAACAATAATATTAATAGTACTTCTAATATGGTTACAACTAACAATACTGCTCTGCTTGTCTACTACTACTACAGCTACCATTACTGCTATTACAACTACTGATACTACTTATACCAATACTATGAATAGTCCTGCTACTACTGCCGTAACTACTGTACTACTACAACTGATGCTGCTGCTAATATAGCTACTGCTATGACTGCTTCCATTCAACTACTGCAATTTCTTCTGATAACACTGCCACTGCTGTTTCTGGTATTACTATTACTAGCAGCTGTTCTTGCTACTACTGCTGCTGTCACAGGGTTTCCATGTTTCATTTAGTTTAGGAGTTTTATAGTCTCCTCATATGTCCACACAGATCTGATGTTTTCGTCTGTTGCTATATTGTCTCTTCAGAGGGGCGGAAACATAAGTGGACATCTAAGTCACATGCTTCATGTACGTCATGATTTAATTGATAAATTTGTTTCCATCGACTTTGCAATATTTCAAGATTTTTTTCAAATTTTCAGTGTTTCCACTCAGGGATGTTTTTATGTACCAATTTAAAATGCAAATGTAAGCAGCTGGATGGAAATGCACCTTGTGACAGTGCGCTGGATTCAAATATGGACCAGTTATTCAGTTTTCTCTCTAAACTCTTCTGAAATCTGAAATGTCTAAAATAAACCTTTATATAACTTGTTTCAAAAGCCATGGGTCTTTGTAAACAACTGTACAAAAACTTTTTCTGTTAACTCAGCTGACTAAGAGGCTACTCTCTGGCTAGCAGTAATTGAGCAGCCCCCCACCCTCCCCTTTACCCTTTCATCCACCATTGGCCATCAGACCCAAAGTCATCTGGGGGTGGGGTGGCTGCAGTTTTATTGGCACTTATGACCCACAGCAGACCCACAGTGATCAACAAGGGGATGGACACGACATGGCATAGCAAAGGGGGGCCAGTGGACCATAGCGGCTTCATTAACACCGGTACATTAACTGTAAATCCAGGCAAAGACCGCCCCCTCCCAACCTACCCCTAGGTCCCCATCCAGAATATCAGGTGAGAGGCCTCCAGCTACAGCTTGTGAGGGTCAATCTGCAATAAAAGGCATCCGTTTTCACGGCCTGCGGCAGAAAGATTGGAGACCTCCCACTCCTCTCCGAGCCATTAACTTCACCCTTTCATGGCAGGCAGAGGGACTAGTCACTGAGCTCCCATAATCCCTGGCATTACCTTCACCTGACCTTCATATGCCCAAGGAAAGACCAAGGATGTATGAAAAGATGAGATGGTTGAAAACAAACAATGGTGAAAGCTCATTCAGTAACGGAGAGATACAGAGTATGTAATTTCCAGTTTGCTTTCTGATTTTTTTCATTTTGAAAGAAGTTATTTTTTGAAGGTCATGGCTTAATATGCAAATAAATCAGCCCAGTCTTGCTAATTTTATTCATATTGCACAAGTACGCAGCACATACTAAACTATCAAGATACAGTATCTATGCATGGACGAGTTTAAAACACAGACCTGTGATGTCAAGCTCAGAGACAGCACAGCTGTGATGGTTGCAGCAACTGAAACATATCCTCAGGAATTATGTTCATATTGGATAATTCTGCACCTCACAACTTATGTCCAGTGCCAATGTGCCAATGCAGGAAGTAGTTTGCCCTATCTGTGGCGAGGCAGAAAGGGAGGAGGTCAGGGTAGAGGTCTGGGTAGTGGATGGGCGTCTGTCTTTCATGCAGGGGGCGTTTTTATTATCCACAACCATGATCTTTCCTGTAGATATTGCAAAAAAAGCAAGAATTATTTTTTAAAAAACTCTCCCACTGGAAGCAGTTGCACCAAACAGTGACATATGACAAGACTGTCCTCCCAAGAAAAACAGCAATATCAGTAGTTTCAGAAGGTGCCCTAAAACAACATATGCTTATATTCAAGTGATAAATCCCTCAGGTGGCCACAGGAATTACAAGGAGGAAATCAGATGACAAGAATATGGAGTGATTAAGTCCATATAGTGAGGAGGTCTGGGTGGATGGATGAGTCAACAATCGCTGTTCACTTCCTGTTTCCAACTGTAAGTGTACATTGTTTTTTTTTAAACCATGATCACAATCCTCTACTATCCTCAACCATGTGGTTATTATTATAACCATGACGACAAAGGTCCCTTAAGCTTTACATAGTAGTGTTGGGCCTCATACTCCATGTGCATGAGACAAAGGCAAGGCAAGTATGCAGTCACAAAGCCTGATAACAGAGAAAGGCACCAAGTCAAACAAAAGAACTCCAAACAGACTTCAACTCCCATCATGCCCTGCTCAACTCACACCTAGCTGTGAAATTCGGCAGAGTCAAACTCACATCACTGAGACTATAAATACTCTACTCACTGTTTGAAGTTTACTTCCTGTTGCTTGCACAGCTAACGTAAGGAAGTAACTCCCATATGTACATGACAGGGTTGAGATTTTTCTGTGTTCAACCAAGCACGTCACCAGATCCGAAGAAGACCACTGTGCATCCCAGTGCTCTTGCCCTTTCTTGCAGAAGAATGATGAAGGATAACTTCTGTGCCCCACTCATTGTTAACTGAATTGACTCCACTGTTTTCAGCATCCAAGCCCAGGAACCGAGCCAGACCCCAAAGGCGGACTGAAACACACCCTACTCATTTCAATTGACACAAGTAGGCTTAAGGCTGGGCAGAGATAGGATATTAAAGTGTGTTATTTTCAGCTTTATTGCTGTTGTTTTTTGCGTAGTTAACAGAGCAAGAGTCCAGTTTTGCTGCCGCCGAGGCCTTGACTGGAACTCTCACATGACGTAATCCCACGTGGTTCACGTCCGCCATCTTGTTCCTCCTCCCTCTTCTGTCACACCCCCCTGCAAACACACACACACACGCACACACACACCTCTGTTAGTGCTGTATGTTTTGCTGTTTATAACCGCCATTGCTTTAGTGTACTTGTATGATAGATGATTATTAATTGAGGCATTATTGATTTGTAATTGATACTGCTAATGTTAATAAAATCTGTTGTGCATTTAAAGAGAAGCTTCCTGTGATTGTTTTGCTGTGTGTTACTGTGATAACAGCTTGGTGATGAGGTCAGTGCTCGAATTCAACCCTTCACTGTTCACCTTTTATAAATGTCTCTCAGATATTGACATTTTTAAAGTGAAAACACCTTTTTGAGACTGCTTTCACTGTTTGGTTATTGGTCCCTGACCTCAGGGTAGTGCCCCATTGTTATTCATTTATATCATAACTTCTTTGATTAACTATTAATTATTGCTAATAACCAAACCTGATCCTAATAAGTCCCAACAGTAGAAACCCAAACCACAATGTTGCTCTAACCATAACAAAGTACTTATCCCTTACTAACCCTAACCCTAACCTAGAAAATGATCTTTCCGTAAACTTAACCAAGTGTTTTTTGTGCCTAAACTTAACTAAACGTTAATCATAGTGTTACATCATAAAACATAGTGATTTATAACAGTTTTGGAAGACACCACCAAATGATGTCGTCCTGCTGACTACTGTGGGCATCAGATCAGAAAACACTTCGTTCTGGAGGGCATGAACTGATGATGTACTTTGTTGTATAATTTGGTGAAGTTGTTGTTCTTACGTATGACTCACGTGAGAGAATGGGTTGAAATATTACACATTGCCTTTTGTGTGGTTCTACCACAGAGACACAGCAGGCCACAGAGCACTTTGTTTGTTTTTGCACCCCCCAAGGGTAAAAAAGGACATACTGAAAAAAGGCACTGAAATAGAATGAAAGAGTAATTCGGTTGGGGCCCTTTAGGGGAAATATGGATGTCCTGCAGGGCAGAAACAAAGTCCCTCAGCGCAAAGGAGCACTTTGAGTTACAGTTGCACTGTTCACCTTGTGTTTACACAGACAAATGGATATGCATTAGTGAAAAGGTGTTTCGTTCTTGTGTGTGCATGTGTGTGTGGGGTTGTCCAAACAAACAAAAAATGTCAGCAACAAAATTCTAAAAATAAGAACTATGCAAAGTACTTTTTTGCATCCAATCTTTTTTGAATGGAAAGCGTCTAAATCTGAATGACTTGGATTTTGAATTATTGCATAATATGCCTTTCTATGACTTTTCTTTCATGTACTTTATTGTGTTCTTTACCCCATAAAAGAGTAATGAACCAGTGACTATAGACGTCTGAGGATGCATGTTCTCTATACGGTGTTCTCAGTTTAATGGTTCAACTATGCAAGAACAGATTGCAGGATGTTCAGTCAGTTCATAAGAAAATTTCCTTTAGATTCATCATCTGGTCCCACAGTCCTTTATCACACATCAGTCCAGCTGTCTTCCAGCTCTCAGCTTGTTAATATTTGTCGATTGAGTACTTTCTGATAATGAGATGAGATTTGAGCTGTGAAGTGACTGCTTTACAATAACCTTGGGTTGTGTCATATTTAAATTAGATTATATTGTATTGATCAAATCAAATCAAGTTTATTTATAAAGCACATTTAAAAACAACCAGAGTTGACCAAAGTGCTGTACAATAAAATAACAGCAGCAAAGCAGTTGAGATAACATAACAATACTATCCAATAAGCATACACAAAAAATAAGTAAAGAAACAGCTGGAAAAAACAAAAGAATAAAAAGTGAAACATAAAAACTTATGGACACTCAAAGGTCTGAGAAAATGTGGGTGTTGAGTTTAGCCTTAAAAGTGTCTACAAAGGGGGAACACTTAATTGAAAATGGTAAACTGTTCCAAAGCTTTGGGGTGGCTACTGTGAACACCACAATCACCTTTACCCCTTAGCCACAATCGAGGGACCAGGAGCAGCTGGTCTGAGGATCTGAGAGATCTGGGTTTGGACTTGGGTGCCAGGCCGTGTAAAGCTTTAAAAACAAATAATAGAACCTTAAACTCAGTCCTATACTTGACCGGTAACCAATGCATGGACGCCAGTACAGGTGTGATGCTGTATCTCTTCCTGGTACCAGTTAGTAGTCTAGTAGCAGCATTCTGCACCAGCTGTAATGAAGAGCATTGCAGTAATCCAGCTGAGAGGAAATTAAGGCATTTGCGACTATCTTCAGGTCATTAAATGAGAGGAACCGTTTGAGTTTGGCAATATTTCTTAGTTTGAAAAACCAACCTTTCACAACACTGTAAATTTGTTTGTCAAATTTTAAAGCTGGATTGAGGATGATGCCAAGATTTCTGGCATGGGCATGAAGGTTAGGGGCGAGCTAAGTGATTAGCCATATCCCCAATGGAGTTGGAGGGACCAAATAAGACCACTTCAGTCTTACTAGTATTTAATTGAAAACAGTTTTTTGCCATCCAATATTTCACATCATGGAGGCAGTCAAGGAGGGACCTAACTGTGTTGTTATTATTATCACCAGGTTCTAATGGGAGATATAGCTGAGTGTCATCTGCGTAGCAATGGTAGGAGATATTGTATTTTTTTAAGAAGGAGGGGCAGGGGGTGAAATAGCTGATCAGATGTTATAAATTTTATTTGTGAAAAAGTTTAGAAATTCATCTCAAGTGACTGGTTGGCACAGGGCAAGCAGAGGCAGCAGGGTTTAGAACTGTATTAATTGTGTCAAATAGTACTAGTAATAGAGTGGGAATCTCTGGAAATAACATCAGCAAAGTATTTTGCTCTTGCAGCTTTAACAGATTGCTGATAATTAACAAGACATCTTCTCATCATGTCATAAGAGACTTGAAGCCTGTCTTTTTTCCATTTTTTTCACTGCTTCCAAGAATTTATTAACAGTGGAGGGGTTTATTGTGCGGGAGTAAGAAGCAGGTAATTGAGGTTTGGGAACAGTATGGAACATGGTGGAAAACCTGATGCACGGATGATCTGAGATGCCCATCTCCTCTGCAGTCAGAGAGGGAATGGTCAGACCAAGCGTAAAAACTAAATCTAATGTGTGGCCACAGTTATGGGTTGGGCTGGAAACCAGATGCACAAAGTTAAAAGAGTCCATAGCACCAAGAAATTCAGTGGCTCTTATGTTTGATGAGAGGTCAACGTGAAAATTAAAATCACCAGAGATTAAAATTTTGTCATAATTCACAACAACTGAAGGTAAAAACTCAGAGAACTCAGTGAAGAAAATGGCATCCAGCCTAGAGGGGGGATACACAACTACACAGAGGACTGGACATGAGCCACCGGTTTTAAACATCAAGATTTCGAAGCTAGAATAATCATTAGTACCAATGGGAGTGCACTTATGGCAGTTTCTGAAAATGACAGCTAAGCCTCCCCCACGGCCACTGGGCCAAGGGGAGCTGTTATAGTCATAGTCAAGGAGATATACTTCCTAGAGCTGGCTGTGTTCACCAGGTTTCAGCCAGTTTTCTGTCAAAAATAGGAAATCTAAGTGGGTGGGTGAGATAAAATCATTTAGAATGAAAGACTTATTCGAGACAGACCTCACATTTAGAAAAGCTAGATAACACAGGGTGGTGGCTGAAGAGGAAGCATGGGCACTATGTTTTATGTAAGAGAGGTAGCTTTTGTTTATAGCTTTGAAACTGCCATGTGGACGGAAAAACCTGTCTGTCACAATAGTCTAAATGGAGAGACCAACAGCTGAGGGGGTTAATGACAGGTGGGGTCAGTAGGGGGAGTTCTCACAGGAAACAGTACTTTGAGGTGGCACAGTAGAGGAAGAGGGAGGTACTGGGGTGTGTGTGTCAGGAGAATATGTCAGTCACTTGAACAGGATTGCACAGCATGCTGCAAACTAGCTACAAGCTTGTGGTTACCCAGCTTGTTGGGGTGGATACCGTCTGTCTTAAAAAAGGAAAAGTGTTCCCAAAACAAATTAAAATTGTCAATGAAGCCTATGTTATGAGCCCTGCAAGCGGTCTGGAGCCCAGTGTGGAGGCTAAGGACTCTACTGAATTGTTCTGATCCATGGCCAAGTGTAGGAATTGGACCACTGTATCATTTATTCCCACATGAACTATTATTCTCTGAATAGAGGTCGGTAGTGCATGCAGCAGACATGGGAGCTTTACCAAGATGTCAGGGACTGTGGTTCCAGAGAAACAGTGTGTTGCTGTGTTACGAAACGGATGTTCCTGATTATGAAATCCCCGACTATCTGTATTTGGGGAGAAGAGGAGGCGAGGAGATGTTGAGTGTGGGCTCACAGGGCTGGACTGCACTTTCAGTTTCCACTGTGCATGTTTGGATCACCGACTTACTCACAATTGAATCACCTGTAATGAGCGTGGATGGAGGGGGAGTAGTCGGTGGAAGAGACTTCACCCATGGTGATGGAGTGGAGGGAGAGGGGCAGACAGAGAGGGGGGGCAGGAGCCCGCTGCAGCGCTGGTGTAAAGAGTGGTATGGAGTGGCCAGCCCTGGTGGAGGAGTGCTCAGGTATGACTGGTGGAGGGATCGGAGGTGACAGAGAGCTGTAGGACCCGTGGGATGGCAGGGGAGATGGAGGAGGAGGCTGGGATTCGGGAGCCAAAGGAGGGAAGTCATGCAGGTCGAAGATGTCATATTTGTTCTCTAGCTGGTTGTTATAGCAAGGAGGTGCACCTCCCGCTCATGCTGCAAGCATCGACTAGGGACTAGGGCTTGTGATGGGCAGGCGCAGTGGACACAGCCAGATGGGGAGGTGAGTGGAGCCATGGATTGACTAAAAGTTGACTAAAAGTGCATAAAAGTTTAAAAGGTTAGCAACCAGTTGTGGATGGTAGCAGCCACTGAGTGGGAGGTCACAGGCACTTAAACACAGGGGCTGAGACCCAGAGCCCACAGCGTTGATATGGTTCTAGAAAGGTGACAGATGTGATCCACAGAAAGGACATCAAGCACTAAGCAGCAAAACTTACCGACATGGCTCCAACAAGTGGACCCACTGCAGAGATTAGGCTTCAGTTTGCAGATTGTAGCTCATCTTGACCCAGTATCTGCAGTTCCTGTTGCATTAGTTACTTCCAAAGGCTAAAACCAAGCCGGTTGTGCTAGCCTCGGCAGCCTGTCCAGACTGGTAAATGTAAAACTTAAAATCTGAGCGCATGATGACTAAAATCTTTCACCTTGTTAAAACATGTAGATACAAGCAACCAGGATCTAAAAGTGTAGTGTAAGATGTGGCTTAAAAACTGGATAAAAATGTCAATTTATGACAGAGCTTCTGACAAGCGCACACAACACAGACGCATGCATATCGGTGTTGACAGCACTATACAACACAGCCAATTATTTGTTTTTTTTGTTACTTTTCACAATATTAGTGTTAATCTTTGAATACACAATCAAATGCCTTTTATGATGATGATGATTCAAGTGCTTCTTAGTAGGCAAATTGACAATACAAGAGACAACATAATTCACTGATGATTTCCTCTCATGATGATACACCATAATAGTGCAGTAGTAAAGTTGTATATAAATTGTATATAGTGCAGTAAAATTTGGAGCTTCTACCATGGAACCACTCTTTGAATATCAAATATGATAATAGTACAACCAGTCTGGGTGATGTTGGTAGTATTTCATTGTTACAGCTGATAACAATGATACAAAGAATAACAAGACTTTACAATTTCCTACCACTTTGGATTCCATTGTACATACATACTAAATGTAGACATATGATTCTTCATTTACTGCTTGGATACTAAGCTCACAGAGGTCACTGCTCAGCCAGCCAGCCATGAAGCATGTAATATATGTCTGTCACCTCAATTTGACAGTACTAAACTCCATTCAACATGGTTATTCCATCAGAGTTCTTCGTGACAATGGACAGTATTATGTACTTTGTTCCCTAAAACCTGTCAAGACATACAGTAGAATTTTCAAAATTGCATGAGACTGTGTCTGTGTACTGAGTCCAGTACAATGTATATGCAATTGACAGAAGCAATGACAGCGAAATGAAAAGAACCACGGCACCCTCTGCAGGAGAGGAGAGGAGAGGAGACCCTATTTTCAATATTCTGCTCCCTCCAGTATATAATGTCAGCAGAAGCACCATTTCAAACACACACACACAAGTCCACTAATAATAATTTATAACAACAATAATAAAAGACAACAGTTTGGCATCATTTGGATGCTGCTTTGCTCTTTCAGATTTATTTTATTCTGCGTGTGTGTGTGTGTGTGTGTGTGTGTGTGTGTGTGTGTGTGTGTGTGTGTGTGTGTGTGTGTGTGTGTGCTCACACCTTTGCTTTGTTACTATAACCACTTTTTTCCAAGTGTACATTTACACAAGAAGATACATGAATTAATAATGACAAATTCTGCAATGACATTAAAATATTCTTTAACTATTGCTCTTACATGCAGAAATGTCACGCAAACTAAAAAGCCATGAAGTCATTGGATGGATCACATGTATAAAATATACTTTTAATACTATGCATATGACACCATATGTGTTCTGGTTGTTGGTAACATCAACATCCTGCACACTGATGACTACACACCTGCATGTCTTTTAGTTTATATCTATCTAAACACCATAATACATTAAAGGATGGTTCCACAATTTTTCAAGTGTACTTTAAAACAATAGTCAGGTGCCCATATGAACACTGAAATATGCTTTCAATGTAGGTGATGGGGGACAAAATCCACAGTCCTCGTTCCATGCAAAAATGTATTCAAAAGTTTGGGTCCCCCTTTTTTTCGCATTGTGCATGCACACAAAGATGCACATGCACATGTATGTGGGTGATGTAATACACAGCCCTACCAATCGTTTCACACTTTTCCAGATTTACAGGTTTGCTGTAATGAGAATCACAGCAATGTATCAACAAAGGCAGAGAAGAAGAGGACTGCAAGCCAGTAAACATGGATGTAAACAATGCAGGATTTATAATACATAAACAATATTTACCAATGCTACTACCCTTTTGTTTGTTTACAGGAAAACTCCACAGGGCACCTTTCAAGTGGACATCTTCCATTGTTATAGTATATAAAATTACCACTTTGTGTTTTCCTGGGCAGCATTTCTTTGTTGAGCTGCAGGGGAGGAATGGTAACAAAAAGAGGACATTTTGTAATAACATTATTTTATTTGAAAGACTCCATTTGATTTGACTAATTTGGATGGCAGAAGCCTCTTATTAGTGTCAGACAAACATGTTTTCTGACAGACTCACAAATCCCTTTAATTGCACGAGTACATGTTGCAGTGACATGCACTGTGACAGAAATGGTGACATTAAAAATCACTGCCATACGGTGACATCTTAGTTATCATGTCCATTTTAAAAATCCTGCCATCAATTGTAAATCGGAGAACATGAACAACAAAATGAATTTCATTGCACATACACAGACATTCTTGCTGTCTGTCTGTGCCTTTTTCTGTGTCATTCACTGTCTCTCTATGTCTCTGTATGTCTCTCTCATCTTCCCTTCACTCTCTCATTGGCGCAACAAAAGGCAAATATGCCTGTGAACTCCAGGAGGCATGAAGGATTCACTTCCAACTTGGAGCAGATCAAAACCACAGAGGGTGGCGTTGCACACATAGTAATACTCATGCAATCAATCATACTTCTTTATCTCTCTCTCCCTCTTTCTTTCTTTCTCTCAATCTTCTTTCTCTCTGTCTCTCACACACACAGACACACTTCTACCCACACACCCCCATCATTTGTTACCCAACTATGGCTCTGCATTATCTTCTTCTTCCATGGCATCACCATGAAAAAGTTGGGGCGTTGTTTGATCTAAGCACAATGAATAGGAGATTGAGTGCACAGTGGGAGACTTGTGACTTCAGAGACTTTTTGTTCTTTTACTTTACCCCTACCCCCCATTGCTGGTTTTATATATATATGTGTGTGTATACAGGACTGAATCATTGACAGAAGGAACCTGGACCCTCAACTGATCCTCCTGAAGTTCTGTTGCTACATGGGCCTAGCAATGAAACACCAAGGAAGGAGGGTGCCCACCTGATGACTGTCGCTTACAATATGGGATTGTAAAGTTCTATGAGCTCAACTCAACTTGCCGTACATGTGCAAGCATAGAGTCCAAAGCATGCCAATGTAGTGCAAAACCTTATGTGTGCTGCACAAAGAGAATGGGAGCCTCAAAGTGAGAGGTAATGATTTTTCCTCCTAGTGGGAATCTACCCCATACAGGGCTGACTAATAGAGATGAGGGAGAAAAAAGTGTTTACTTTTTCCCTCTTATCAGTCCAACTTTCAGTTTGTTTTCAAACGTTTTCAATTGATATGGACTATTGTATTACTTTACTAAATTAGTTTAGTGACTTCATACTGTGCAGCGTTCAGTCTCATGACGCCTGACAAATGGATTGAACAGCAGTAAGCAAGCAAACAAATCTTGATTCCACATAAGGAAAGGAATGGAGCAGAATGCAGAATACAACAAATTCGACACTTCTATAAAAGAAATGTACTGATTTCTCCCAAGGAAATGTGAAGAAAAATTTCTGGAATTTGGATGTCCAAAATACTTCAAAAAGAGGATACAGCTGCCTTTCAGTCACCATAGCCAAAGTAGCAGTGTTTTGGGGGGGTTTTGGGGGGGGTTATATTTTTATAGCAGCGGTATCACATAAGGCTCAAGGAAAAGGCTCCTGCTCTTGAAAATATTTTATCTGGCTTGAAAAGGGATCCTCAAAAGCAGTTGGATCCTAGCAGGTGTTATATTTGACTCTAACCTCACCTTTGAGGGACAGGTCAAGAAAGTTGTCCAAATGTGTTTTTTTACAATTAAGAACCATCTCCAAATTAAATCTTCTCTGTCCTTCAGTGATTTGGAGAAGGTCATACATGCTTTTATCTTTCCAGACTCAACTATTGCAACTCTCTGTACTCTCTGTCACTGTCACTGTCACGCCTACAGCTGGTTCAGAATTGAGCTGCCAGGCTTTTAATGGGTATTAAGAAAAGGGACAATATTACAACTATTTTAGCATCATTGCACTGGTTCCCTTTACATTTTAGAGGTGATTTTACTTACTTTTAAAGCCCAACTTGGACTGGCCCCAAAATATATAATAGACCTCTTAACATTCTATGAGCCTGAACGTGATCTTAGATCATCTAATCAGTTATTCCTCATTGTTCTCAGGTCCAATTTTGTGACCAAGGGGATCAGGCTTTTGCTGTCAGGGCCCCCAAATACTGGAATGCACTTCCTCTAGACATCAGACTGTCGACATCTGTGTCAACATTTTAAAAACGGTTAAAAACCTACTTTTTTAGGATGGCATTCTTGTAATGTACCAATGTCGAGAGTGAGTGTGTGTGTGTGTATGCTTCTACACGTATATCTATGTTTCTGTGTAGATGTGTTTTCATGTGGGTTTTTTATCTGTTTTAATTGTTTTAATCAGTTTTTACCGGATTTCATTATATTGTTTTAATTTGTTTTTATCACCTTGTTTCGTCTCGGTAATATTACATTATTTTATTTGTTCTTGATCTACCTTCGTGCTGTTCTGTCTTAATAGTTACTTTTACTGTCTCTACTTTTATTTAATCTGTTCTGTTTTGTTTTGAAACATTTGTTTTGAAAAGTGCTGTATAAATAAAGATATGTTAAAACCAACCACAGCCAACGCAGCATAAAACAGGATTTTAAAAGCAGATTTTCAAATTAAAGTATGAACTAGACTATGGAAATAAAATATTTCAAATTAAAATGCACAGTTAACCTGTTGACTGTATAAATCAAGGTATGCTCACATTTGTATAGTAATGTTTTCATTAAGTATTCGGAAAAATAATAACTACAATAAGTTGAGTTAACAGTATCTTCTATACTCAGTTTTCAAATCTGAATGAAGATATGCTCACTACAGTCTTGTAGTTGGATTTTTGGTGGTTGGGCAGCCCACTTGTTTGTATTTGGATTACAGATTATCCAGTTAAACCAGGAATTACAATGTACTTTTTACAATTGTAAATGTGCATGATTGTACGCTTGAATGATTCTATTTAGTGATGTTTGCATGTTCTCCCTGAGTCTGCCCAGGAATTACTCTGTGTGCTGCCTCCACAGTCTAAAGACTTTCAAGTCATGTTGATTGGAAATTCAATTTCTTGAGAATGTGTATAAAATGGATGGCTGGACAATTGTACAGTTAAGATTTGGAAATGCTCTACTCTTAGAGTCTAAGGAGCAATGAGGAAACTGCTAGAGAACAAATTCCCCTAACACAAAAGGGTACACAATCAAAGATAGCTGTAAACATACAGTACATGAACATTAACACTTAGTTAAATCAACAGTAACAAAAGCTTAACACATACTGAGGAGGTTGGGGGTGATGGAGGGCACTGCAGCAGTAATCATCATTGATTGATGCATACCTCAGCATGATTATGACTGGATGTTACTTTTCAGCTGGTAACCAAACAACTGATGAATTAGCAGGGATTAAGACTGGAAACAGCCCTGAATTAAAACAAGCCAGGGGGGCTGCTTTGGTTGGGGCATGTTGCTTCATGTACCAGCAAGACATGAAATACAGTTCAGGAAGTCCAGTTTGAGTAACAGATCAGTGAATTTCACAGGACTTTACAGCTATGGAAAATTATCACAGCATTAATTATTTTATCCTTTGTTGTGACGATCGCAAGGAAAACAATAAAAATATGCCACTCACATTAGAAAGTAGTCCACCATGTATTAGGGGTGTGCCCAAATACAAATACATTATTCGGCAAAGCACAAATAGTGAGTTTTTTATGAATATTTGTTTCATACAAATATTTTTAAAAAATTGTTTTTGGGAAGAAAAAATAAACATGTCAAATACCAGCACGCAGGTCAGTTACATTGCCATCTCAGTCTCTCTCCTCTGCTCCGCTATTACTTGTATCAGCAGGTCTCAATGAGGGGAGTCACATCCACCTGCTACATTACGCACATTTCCTAATTTGGACATCACTCCCAGAGTTGGGAGTGTTCACCAGAGATAAAGCTGAGCTACTGACACATGCAAAGTGCTCCCAAGGGACTCTCCATAACCTGTTGCTCCCCTTCTCCTTTCCACAAAGTTAGGTTGTAAAAAAAATGCAATAAATGAAAAGTGCAAAACAATTATCGCCTTTAAAGTTCTTACCTACACATTACATGGTGTGCTGTCTCTGTATTATTGGTGTATAAATAGGTAGAGGTCTGTCTGCAATGAGGCGATGAGTAAAGTTTTAGCTCAGTAGTTAGCGCAGTCGTCTATGATCTGGGAGACTCCGGTTAGAGACCCGGTGTGGGGACCTCCTTCATAAGGTAGTTTATTCATGAACACTTATTGTAACACTTTAATTTTCTAAAATTAAAAGTGTAATGAAAACAAAAACAGGGTTTTTAAGCCTCTTTCCAGTTTTATTCAAATACAAATACAAATACAAATAATTTTGCTGCCTCAGCAAATACAGACACAAATACAAATACTGGGCTCTCTGCACATCTCTACCATGTACGTGACTGGTGAATGCAACATCTTACCGGATGACGTTGCATTGTAGCAAAAGTTGAGCCTGGTTCAACTTTATTGCCAGACGACCCTGCGGTACCCACCACAGCTGCACCACAGGAGTGCCCTCATTCAAATGGATGGGCAGGCTGCCTTTTTTCACACAGGGCTAATGTCAGTCTGAACGCCACCATTGCCGGTGATTGTGAAGCATGAATGGAGGAGCTTTTTAAATGCTCAGGGTGATTCTCTCACCGCTGTATGTTTAGCTTTGGGCACCACATAAAACAGGACAAGACAAGGACAAGATTCAGCATGAGTTCCTCTGAAGGTAAGGAATGCCCACACCAACACCTGCCAGCTAAGACAGGGAGGAACCTGGGTGGGACCCTCAACAGTAGTTCTTGCCAAAGATTGCAGCAGTAGACTACTCAGGTTTCCATAGGTGCCCATCCAGGTGTTTGTCATCTCCAACTTTCTCCTCGCAGGAACCCCTGCATCTACCACTAGACATCTGTGGGTAATCCAGAATGCTGCTGCCCGCCAGTAGTTTAACCTCTCTAAGTTTTTAAGACTCTACTGTTAGCCTACAGGAAAGTGAAGGGATCAGTTCTTCCTTGCCTTCAAGGCATAGTCAAACCCTACACTCTTGTCACTTTGGGGACCCTGTCGTTGTTCATCATGGTAAAGACCATTTTTTGTTCTGGCCCCATGGTGGTGGAATGATCTCCCCACTGAGGACAGCAGAGTCACTGCCCATCTTCTGCCACAAGGTTTAAACAAACCTTTTCAGACTACACCTAGACACATCACAGCAATTGAACACACACTTGGTTATTTGTTTGGAAGTGAAGCATTTACCATTTTTTCAAGACATATAGCTCTTGTTGGAAGTGGAAGGCACTTATAGTAAGTTGTTATAACAAAAGTGCTTGTTAAATCAATGTAATGTATCTTCTTTACATCCTGCCTAATTTCACTTTTTGTTCCAGGTCCGTAACATCCTGGTAACACTAGAATACAGTATTTGTAGCAGGTATCTTTTTGGGCACTGTGGCTTAATGGCAGCTTTGTAGTTGCGGCAAAGTCAAAATGCAAAACAGGAACATAGCTGAATGTGTTGAATGTTATGGTTTTCTATTGTTTGTATTTTAACACACCATACCAGTGGGGGTGCACTAAGATTGAAAAGGCAGTAGTAACCTAAGGGGAGCCAGAAATGGAAGTGACAAAATCTCAAACAAGAACAAAAATGAGTGGCTCCAGTGAGAGAATGACTGAAGCAGCTGAGGGAAGAGGAGGATTTAGAAGCTGTTTGATCGATCACAAAGGTGCAGATATCCAAGAAGCACAGCTAGCCAAGTTCTAAAATAACTCACTTTGACATACATTTTGAGACACTGCATTTTAGCAAACATGAGAACAAAGGCTGTAACCCATTTCCATACTATGTAATAATATTCTAGAATATGCACTGAACGGTAATTTTCATGTACTGCTTTGGGAGTTTATTTATAGTTTTCCAAAGCTGTTATCTTTTTTTTAAGCAAGGAACTGTGTCACCAACTCTACAGTTACTCTTTTTCCAGCTGCAAGTAGTCCTACATTTCCATTGTATCACTTGAAATACATAATGACACAATAGTATCAATCAAAACAAAACTTTTAAAAAAAAGGTCATTTAATTTTTTTACATTTTTAAGTATCCTTCATATGTGACATATGAAGGATACGGCGGACGTCACTGAGCATGTGCGGGAACACGGTTCTGTTTACAGTGCTTCATTAGCTTGTTGTGTTACATATCAGAACCTCTATGTACCGGGATGCTTGAGTATAACAGGGCCATCATTAGCGTTATTAGTAAAACCTGTGAAAAGGCCTTTACAGGCATTTATGCATCAGTATTGTGACTTTCCTCAGATAAGACATGATTCAGCAAATAACAGACAGGTACGTATATTTCATAGCAATGTTTTTGGACACAGAGACCTTCATCTCCTATATGTCTGGTCTATAATTTCATGGCCCCCTATGACATGCACTGAAATGGGTTCAAACCACATTATTCATTCCTTAATTGTGCCCCAGTTTACAATTACAGGTTTCATGTACTGTGTACTGTTTCACCAAAACCCTTAGACCACTGTGTCATGGATCTTTTCCATCATAGAGCTATAACGAATTCTGACAAAAGATAAATCATAACAAATTATAACCTGTTACTGATATAAAGAAAAGCTGATGTTGTTTTAAGTCTTTGGTTGTCTGTTCCTAACAATAGAGACATGTCTTTGTTAAGTTTTGTGATTGTTGCGATCAAAAATGCTTAATTCTGCAGCAGCTTTTTTCAAAATTTGTGATGCAATTTCTGAAGTTCTATGTGATTTTTCTGCGGTAAATTGCAGGAATCGGCAAAAATTGCATGTCAAGGAGATAGATTGTGATTAAAAAAATAGTTTGTCTCCACTTTTGTGTAAAACATTTGTTTGCACAGTCTTTTGCAGTTATTGTCATTGGCAAATTAGAGGGCTTCACTTTCTTCATTGTGTAATTTCACCTGAATGCGCGATGTGATGACGAGTCACACTGGTTGCTTTGATTAGCCTGACACAGGGAAATGTGATGATTGGTAGCCTAATTCTCCTGATAAGACC
Source organism: Thunnus maccoyii (assembly GCF_910596095.1). Taxonomy (NCBI): domain Eukaryota; kingdom Metazoa; phylum Chordata; class Actinopteri; order Scombriformes; family Scombridae; genus Thunnus; species Thunnus maccoyii. The sequence continues at coordinate 8,693,176 of NC_056543.1, forward strand.
ACGTTTCTGATAAACCCTGTCACTTCCTGTTTTGCCATTTTTTCCGGTCATTATTTTGATGATGAGAGAGTTTTAAAAGCCTTGCTAACTGTAATTGAGGAGTTATTTTTGTTGATAAAGTTTTGTTTGATAAGATTTACTTTGTGCTGTGATACCTACAGCAGAACTCCTGTGAATCCAACCCAGTCGCACACAATATCAATATAAAATAGAGGATATCGATGGACTTTTTGCAATTATCTTTCGTTCTCATTGGTATGGGCATTAAATCCAAGAAGATATATTGATGTCAAAATCTTCCTGGTAGCACCTTTAATGCAGAGAAATCGCAGGAATTTTGCAAAATTGCAAGCCCCCGCAAATATTGCAGAGATTGGTTAAATTTGCATAGTTATTGTGATTGCAAGATCATGATATCCTGGAGAGACAGATAATTGTTATAATGGCAATTACATGACAATGGCAATGACTGAATGAACTTCCATTAAGTGCTAGAATATTACTGCTAAAAATAGTGACTAGAATGAGTAAAAGGAACACTAATTTACATTACAATCGAACCTGACTGAAATAAGGAAAAACTAATGCAGATGGCAGTAATAGATTAATTACACTTCACTAGAGAAGATTTCTCACTCTTAAATTCAGGGCCATAGTAACAAATGGCAATCAGGGTGAGATTATTTTTAACCTCCTTAACAACGTCTTAGATTCACTTGGATGGATTTGATTGCCAATTATATTTTCCTGTGACTCTAAAGTAAACTTATATAAATCATGAGAAACAATGGATCATAATCTGAGCTATCAGTGTCATCCTCCTTTAAAAAATTAATAAATAAAAATGGAAACACGCCAAAATGATCTTTGTGAGTGAACATCAAACAGTATCAAAGGTAGTCATCGTTCACAACCACATTCTGACACCCACACAGTTTGTGACACTAGTAGCTCATCCAGTGTGCTTTTGTTTAATAACATGCGTTGCATCACTGCTTGTGATCACATTACCCTAAATGTGCCTTGTTGTTTCATCATGTAAATACACGATACAGTCTGTTCTCACAAGATGAAGATGGATTTCTTAAAGAAGGCAATAAACATGACAGCATGTAATGCCAGTTATTGACCCATCTTTCACTACCAGCTGTGACAATCAATGACAATGAACTCCAACTAATGAATCTGGTGTGCAACCAGCTCTGTTATCCACTACAGTAAATCTTTTAAAAGGAACAGGAGGTGTTAAAATGTGTCTTTTGTTTTTACCCTTTTTTAACCTAGATAGTATCACTGAGAGCAATGCTTTCTTTTTCAGAAACAAACTCCTTCACAGTACAACCACACTCTGACCTGTTGGCACTGGAATAGTTAAAGTTAAGTGCCTCGCTCACTTCAGCAGTGGTAATAAGAGAGAGGAGAGTGCAAAAAAATTAAATTTAAAAAAAAAAAAATGGGGAAATTCAATTTTCTCCCTATTTTCTTCCAAATCCCTGTGGACCTCAGTCCAGATTTGGGTTTTTGTGTCAAATTGTTTGTCTGATTGTTGGAAAAAACTACGCTCTTGATCCCATTAGGCATAACTGGGTCATAACTCATAAAAACATCCCCCTTAAAAGAGGCTAAAGAGTAAGAATAAGAAGCACTCATGGCTGGATAAAATATCTATTTAACAACAGACTAGAGTGTATTTTATGAACGTTGCTGTGAGCCACAGGAGCCACAGTATGATATCACACTCTATGTGATGATATATGTAAGTGTGGCCTCCATTTTTCCAACTTTCCTGTATTTAACTTGGCTGGTCAATAATGAAATTGTTTTTTTATTTTTCGATGATGTGCGATTAAGCATTCATATCAAATGCAATATGTCAGCAGCGCTTCAGTGCTTCTGAAGCGTGACACATTTTCTTACTTATCAAAGCAGTCTCCACCACGCTGAGTAATGTCAGAGAATTTACTGGACAAAAATAGCTTTCAATCAGGCTCCTCATTTATTTTATATGTCCCACCATGGATCTAAATGTCTATACTGAAACCAGAAAGCTCATCGTTAATGTAGTATATATATAGAAAGTGGAAGAATTGTGTAATTTAAACATGACAGAGAGAAAAAAGACTTGGATCATTAAAAGACGTGGGGAGTCATGTTGTGACATGCGTCATGTGCATGCCTCAGAGTCAGTTTGTTGTTGTTGTTACATTTGATGAAATAGAGGTGTATCTGTTCCACGAGATGGACGAGTGATTAACATAAAAAATGCTTCAAAAACATGTTCAGTGTGTATTGCCCCTGAGTATGAAAGACCCACATTTGAAACCCCTCAGTGGGAGATCCAACTGTGGCAGACAGTAATGCACACATTGTGATCATTGTCCCATTGAGTAGATAGTTAGGAATAAAGAGAAGCATATTTTGGGATGTTTGCACTTTTGTAGAGGCTGTCCTCCCAGGAAAAATGACAGGATCAGTCGTTTATAAAAGTACCTTAAACCAGCATATAGTAGTAATTACGATGGGAGCAAAGGAGAAAATCAGGTGACGTTATTATATACCGACAAAGTCCATGTGGAGGGTAGATCGGCGTGTATGGATGGGCCAACAAAACATCAGACATAAAAACGAGATGTTGCTTTTCATAAACCCAAAACCACAATGTTTCCATAAACAAAAAATGAACAAAATACTTACGATGTACAGTATTTTGTCATTTAATTAGGAGGACTTGTCTTTGTATTAGCATGCTTGCAGTTGCAAAATAAATGCATTTGAATGTAATTCATAGGAAATAAGTAGTCCATTTATTTTCTGCACCATGCAACTGAACAAAATTTTGTTCTGGTGCTTTAGCTTTCAAGAATAAATCTATTTTTTCTGTCTTGAGGGGAAATTAGAGAAGCTCCTCACTTGTGCATGCAGCACCTCATAAATGCTATGCACTGACCCACAGAGCTAGCATGACCACCTTTTTGTTATCTGCAGGTACAGTCGTCACAGTACTCTTGTTAACCACCCACTGAAACCACAAATAGGCACCTCGTCAGACATGGAGGCACATCAGCTGCTCCCTTTGTTCTTTCTCAGCTAACCAAGGAGACCTGGGCATCAAAGTTGGTCTCTCTGCAAAGTTCACATTTGCATTTTGCATAGAGGGGGCCACCTCTTTTTTCCCCCAATACCCACTGCTCCTCTGAGGGTGGAAGTGAGGCAGAAAAATGTGTGTGCACAACAACTAAGGCTGCTTGGTAAGTAATTTATCTTCCAAGTAAAAAAACAAAAGCTTTTTTTATTACTTAAAAAATGCTTTTATCTAAACTATCACAAACTTAATGCGGCTGTAAACCAGTCTAACGCAAAAAATCATTTTTTCTCAAAGTATTTTTAAGCAAATGTTTAGTTAATGTGCATATCAACTGTTATAACTTGCTCATAACAGCAATGAAGCGTAGTGTACTCACTTGAACCTAAATCGTGTCTTCCAAAAATAGCAAAAGATGATGCTTGCTAAGTTGTTACTTATTTGTTGGCACTATGAGGTGAACATGTCATCACCTAACCAAGAACTACTAACACATGAATGTGAATGTTACAAAAAAACAACACTAGCCTGAAAATCAATATTTCTCAATAGCAGAGCACGGAGAGTGTCACCAACCATGGTAAATGCATGCTTGTGTTTTTTCCACCATTATGGATATAACGCCACCAAGCAGTTGGATATGATAATGATACATCATTGAAAAACATTACAGATTTCAGCTCCACTGGTCCCAGACAATGACTGAAGATTAGAAAAATAGGGTGCAGACAATTTGCAAAAATATTCATTTTAAAGTGCATTGTGCAGGTTAAGCAACTGAGCCAAGAATATGCCACTCCTTTTTGTTCTTTCATACCACTGAGCATTTTATTCCCTGTGCACCGGCAGAGGAAATACTGAAAGAAATATTGCAGGACTCCAGTAAGACAGGTGGCTCATTATCCACATCATCAACAGAGAGGGAGAGAGAAAAACGACCACCAAGGTTTTTGACATGAAGCAACACCTCATCCTCCTTAGAGGTTTCTTACTGTATGTAATTAGCAACAAGGACAGCATAAGGAAATCCTAATGATGCATCTCTCTTTTTTCTTTCGTGTTTTCTCACCCTTTTGAAGCCTCGTCTTGTAGCCATGCAGACCCCGAGTTTATGCCTCAGGATATTTTGAAAAGGGGGGAAAAAAAACCCTAGAGTTTTAGAGATACTTTAAGCAAAATATTTAAAAATGTCAGTAAAGAAAATATCTTTATTAAGTTGGAGGAAACAAATGAGGATGGTTCTTAGAAGAGGAATGAAACTGTTATGGAATATTTGTGATTCATTATGATTAATAAGCAGGGATCCCTATGTAAATTAGGAGGTAAATTAATAAGGGGAGTAAGGTTTGTTAAAGGAAATGTAGCTTTTCATCTTAGTGATTTGAGTTAACCTAGATTCAGCCTGGTGCTTGACAATCACATGTAGTTATATGTAGTTAGTATGTAGAGTGTTTGATAATGAACTAGAAATATTGTCACGTTATAGCATCATCTAAATCACATTATAGGTTGTGTTTAGCAAAATACAAAAAGTGTTGTACAGTAATATTGTGTCATAACAACAGTGTATCACATTGAAGTATAATTAAAATAACCACAGAATTTCATAAATTAACTAAGTTAAGCAGTTATTAGGCACCACTGTTTGAATGCTCGCCCTCACTCAGGAATCAGGACTGCACGTCTGTCTGTTGTCCATTGTAGGGAATGAGCTTTTTGTTTTCTCGCCAAGAGTTAGATGGAAAGAGCGATACCACTCTCGTGTCTGTCTGTTAAAGTCCCTCTCCACTCAAAGTGTGTTCAAACTTTTGACTGGTATTGTATGTGCAGAGTTTGACATGAGAAGACTGTTTCTACATTCATCTGCTGAAAGTGGAAAGTTTCTCTGTGCTCACCTAAAATCTCAGACATGCATGTGTCAGACAAGTAGTTTGGAAGCCAACTGTGGTCCAGTATGCAATTTATACAAGTGTGATGTGGTAACTTAAAGACTCCGGTGCATATAGACTGAGAATGGACTTTTCAGTGAAGTAGGAGACATCTTGCATCCAGCTTAAGTTAAACTTTTTGAAATGAAAAACCATGTTTGCATATTCAGTTTCAGAGAAACAGCTAGCATGCTCAAAGGTAACAAAATCTACCCACCAGCACCTCTAAAGCTCACTAATTGATTATATCTCGTTTGTTTAATCCATTTTCTTTATGACCCGGAATATTTTCTGTTTTCACTCTTAACTATTATGCTGTATTTATGTGCTATAGTCACATCTGGCACTTCAGGTCATCTGCCTAACCAGCTACAGTATGCAGAGAGTCAATGTTGGCTCTAGGTTGGCAAATTTTTCATTGCAGGTTTGGGTTTTATACAATAGGATTAGTGTTAAATTTGTTTTACACATTGTTGGAATTAAACTATTGGAAAATTAAAACAGTGCCAGATCCAAAGTGTCAATTTCCGCATATACCTACGTCAAAGTGTGTGAAGTTAGCAGTATAATGTGGTACAGTACATTACACAATGCACAATAGTACATTACAGCACAGTGTGCTAATACTGTTTGTCCACTTGTTTAATATACTGCACGTATCACAGATTGTATTTGCAAGAACATGGCATTTACTTAATCCACTCATCTGTAGCACTGTACAATTAGTGACCAATTACTGGTACACAGTCTTCTGCAGAGCAAGTTATTGATTAACACATGGAGGTTAATGGATAGTGGAAGTTGTGAGGATCACACCTGTGTCTGTTTATTTACAGGATATCAGCATGTTTCCTCTTTACTCAACATTCTTCTCAGAAACAGAGCCAAAAATACAATAACTTGTACTGACTGGAAAGAATTGTTTGGAAAGCACCATAGATATGCTGCTTATGACCCAGTTTTTGCTCTTGCAGCAAAATATTTTCAACAACCAACTATACTGAAAAAGAATTCTTTATTGCTATTCTTTTTTATCTTGTTTTTTTTTTGTTTTATATCAGATTTATGAAGGAAACACAATAGGCATCAAGTTTTTACAAGGCTGACTGGACAGCGGCTGTGACAAGTTTGTTTGTCCTTCCATATATGAGAAGATATACCAGGGAGCTTCCTCGTGAGATAAAGACACTCCTCTTTAAAAGGATATTGTTCCTCCAGCATAGTTTCCAGTACATCTGGACTGTAGCATAAAAATATTTTAGCTACATGGAACATGAGTAAAAACATGTTCCACCCTCCACCTGTGTCAACAGTGTACGATATTGACATAATGTACAGGGCAGAGAAGGGAAGACTGAGATGTTCCTCTTGCTTCACTGCTTAATGTGTCATTACACAGACAGTCAGACATGTCCAGATGCACCAATAGAGGATGAGTTTAGCTGGAGGACACTGGCGGCCAATTTTCCTCATTACCCCAAATCCTCCAGTGCTCTTAGAGAGATGATGTCCATTTTAATAACAAGTTGTGAGGCGATTTTCAAACAGCGGTAAAAGCAGCACATGTGATGAATGACAGTGGTGGGCAGCTAAAGAGGCCTGACCTTATGAAAGTACAACTAGGCACAAATAAAAGCATCGTCAGTAAGAAGCAATATAAAATAAAAGGATAGGCAGACAGGTGCACAGATAGAACACACAGATATATATGATAAATCATACTCATGAAGACATTTTACTAGTTATTCGACCAAACCATTATGTTTCCTTAACCAGTAAATGCTTCAGTTGCAAATTAAACCCAACCCTAATTTCTATTTTATTCCTAAAGGGAGATGAAGCAAAAATATCCTCACATATGAGCTGCACTTGTCCACAACTGTTGAGATGAAGCTAAATCTGAATATATAGTATGTATCATCGGTTTATTACAAAAGATCAAATCCATACAGGAGAAGGCTGCACTAATAACAACACACCAGAGTCCTTGCTGCATATGATGAAATGATGGCAAGATACAGACCACAGTGGTCTATTGACTTCACACAACAATCCCCAGCTGTCTCGTTATTTCCTTTGGATACAGCTCCCTTTTCTCTGCTCCATTCTCATAAGGTGATGCCCTGATTTGCTGCAGTGCTGCACATTTGCGTCACCATCCACTGTGAAACTGTCAATAAATGTCTATAAAAGTGTTTCATTGTACCTCTAGCAAATGTGTTAACGTCACCTGTAAAACTTGGTGTGAAACCACGTAAACCAATTATCTTCCTCTCTATTCATTTTTTTCTACCTTGGTGTTGTTTAATAAAAATCATGTCTTGGGAAAATTTGCTCCCTCAAAGTCAAAAGCCAGGGCTTCAAACCTGCTCTGAAGGCTCCATTTGCAAAGTTACCTCCACCAAGGCTGCTAAGGTTGTTGCTAAGGTTGTTTCATGGGTTGTTTATGTGGTCCACTCACATATTTTGGATTGGATTTGGGCTCAAACATGTCTAGATCTATTTGAGAAATTGATATTTTGAGTAAAGAACAAGAAAAAGATGTGAAATCCTACTACTATAGTTAGTTATAGTTTGTTTATGTAGCCTAGCTAACCAATCAGAACAGAGTGGGCCCACTGGGAGAGGGAGCTTGAAGAGACAGGAGCTAAAACAGCCTGTTTTAGACGAAGGTTTAACCAAGGGGCTGCATAAATAGCCAGTATAAGATAAATAAGGAGTTTTCTGAGCTGTAAATCATGCAAAGATATCCCAGTGGAGCCCCAGAGTAAAAAATATAGACCTGGAAATGTGCATGTTATGTCCCCTTTAAATTACAGACTTTATCTCTCTGTATGCGCGGCAGGATCCTATAAAACCCTTCTCATTATCTTGATTATTTATTTCAGAACATATGCCTATTATTTCCAGTTGCATAGACTTGTTTTTATTATTCTTATTAACATAAAACGCATCAAATAAAAACAAATTCCATGATAAGTCACTAACACAGTAAGTAGTGATTGAACTGAGAAAGGACAGACAGAAATAATCATTTTCAGTTCAAGCACTGTTATAACACCCTAGCAGCTAATAAATACAAATACAAGCTGATTCTCTTTTTGCTGCCATGATTAAGACTAGTCTTGTTATTCCTGTTGTAGAAATGTTCATCTTTGGTGTAGTGAGTGTAAGCAGTAAGATACTGAAAGCTCAAGTTATTGCAACTTTATCTCCCACAGTTGCAACTAAAAAAGAGGCACTAACCCGCTGTAGCTAATAATGAGCATATTTTTGTCAGTGGATTTGCATGGCACACAATAATGAAATAAAAAAAAACATTTGGGATCTATTAACAAGAATAATTTTTTTACAAATTTTTCTCGTGACAGCTAAAAAATGAATGTCCAGCTTCAATAAAAACCAAAGAACTTACACAAGTGAATTATTGCTTTGCCTGCAGTAAGCAGTGTGCAGCTCTTTGTGTCTTTTATAAGAAACACTTTAGAAATCAGCTGACTTCTCTCTTCTTCCACTTCTGTCACAGAAATAACAGCTATATTTAATACTGCTACATAATAACATTTGTTTTCCTGACATCCCAGTCATTACAGCGAGCTGGGGACCACTCTTTGCCCGGCCGGTAACGACCGGGATGCATCACAAAATGACATTACAGTCATATTGATGCCAGCCATTACCCACTAATCCAAGCTTTGCTTGCGTGCACTTGTTGTGGCTTCTGAAGAGCAGAAGGAAGGCAATAAAGACCACTCGCAAAGATCTATGCTCACAATTTCAATGATTTTATATTCAGCCATTTTAAGTGCTCAAGGCTAAAACTTAATTTTTCTCAAAAGATGCTTTAAACAAATGTCTCTCGAGCCCCCAAATTAGTCTAGGAGCTTGTTTTGACAGTAAGTGCTCCCATCATTGATTATGCTTGTCTGGAGTATAAAGTCTGGCATTCTAAAATGTTTGTCCTCTAATCTGAATAGAAAGGAACAAAGGTTGCATGGACCAAACACCCAAAACTTGAAAATACAAAATAGATCTCCATTAACCAATATGTGAAACAGTTTAAATTATTGTAGGCATGTTTTATCAAAAAGATGACATTTACAGACTATAATTTAAAGATATTGAATGACGACTCACAGGTATTGATTTTTCCCTTTGATTGAAGGTGTTTTGTAAATGACATGTAAGCAGCCTGATATATTGTATCTATGTGTCTAATTCTGATTGGACAGTCAAACAAATTCAAATTCAATGGTCTTTACTGGCATGAAAGTGTCAAGAAAAATGTTGCCAAAGCATCAAAATACAATTTGTCCAAATATTTGGACAGTACAAAAAACACAATAATATGAACATTAACACAACATCAAGATTGATATATATTAATTATATTAATATTAGGTTGTGGCATGTTGATACATATTGAGCAGCAAGATATGCCATGTCTCCTTCTCTTAGTAGGAGTATATTTAATTTTGAGAGGTCATTAATCTCTTTGAAATCTGAAATTACAGAGTTGAACTTGTTAAAGTAAATGTTCCTTATTTCAATGAATGTTTTACATTGTAGGAGGAAGTGCATCTCCGTCTCAACCTCACCTGTCAAACAGTGACCACATATTCTGTTTTCTTTTGGTTGTCATGATTTTTTGTCTTGTCCTTTTTCGATTTCCGATTTGTGGTCACTGAGCCTGTACTTGATTAGGATCTGTCTCTGCTTTCTATCTCTGAGAGTAGAGAGATATTCTGCCAATTCATAATCTGTTTTTAAGGCCAGATAACGTTCTAATCTACTTTGGCTTTTAGTTTCTTCTTTTCTAAAGAGGTTTCTTTACATTGCGTTTACTCTGATTGGTGTTTGGAAAGCAGTGTTGGTATGAGACTGGTCAGAGTGTGTCTGAGAGAAGGCAGTTTGTCTCAATACCAACTGACATAGAGGACTCTTTTCTGGGCTCAGCTCTTGGGTTTGGAGGGCTTTGGACTGGAGGGTGTCTAAGGGGCTGGATTTAAGGTGATTAAAAACTTGAGCTCTCTCTTTTGAATGTTAATTATCAGTGGACCATTTGTTGGTGTTTTTCTGTGTACGTGTGAAATCTATCTGCAGAATTCTGCATGTAAAGATGCTGTTGGATGTTTGTCCCGACGGGTATAGCCATGATGACTGAGTGGGCCTCATACTTCACTACCACACAGCACAATGGTGAGGATGACACTATCAAATATATTTTAAGCCAGATTTTGACTAGACTTTGGAAATTATAAAATTTTCTCTTAATTGCAATTAGAGCTCTTTGAGCTTTTTCTTTTAGTCCATTCACTGCCATGTTGAAACTCCCTGATGCTGTTATGGTTATACCAAGGTAGGTATAACTCATACTATGTTCACTGATATGATTATTTATGGTAAACTAGTATTTCTTCTCCTGACATTTGGGGAATTTTTGAAAAACCATGACATTAGTTTTCTTCATATTTACTGCCAGGGCCCAGTTCTGACTGTACTTTTCTACTATGCCCAGCTGTTGCTGTTGTCCTTGTTCAGTAGGAGACAGTAGAACAAGGTCATCAGCATAAAACAGACACTTCATCTCTCTATCTAGGAGGGAGAGGCCAGGAGCAGCACATTGATCCAACTGAACAGCAAGTTCATTTATATACACAGTAAATTAAGTTGGACTTAAATTGCAACCCTGACAAATACCTCTTCTCTGGGTGAAAAACTCAATTTGTTTGTCTCCAATTTTAACAGCAAACCTATTTTCCAAATACATTGATTTAACCAGATCATACATTTTGCCCCCCAATACCACACTGTAGAAGTCTGTAACAGAGCCCTTTATGCCAAATAGAGTCAAAAGCTTTGTTAATTAAAGTATGATGGGTATATATATAGTCGGTGTGGTGTTTTGGAAGGAAACCAATTTGATTTTTATTCTAGATGGAATATTCATCAAGCAGATCTAGTAGTCTTTTATTTAGAATACAACAGAATAATTTACTCAGTCAATTGCTGACGCAGATGCCACGGAAGTTACTAGGGTCTGGTTTGTCCCCACTCTGAATGGGGGAAATGAGCCTTTTTCACCAGATGTCAGGAAAACATCCTGACTGTAATACGATATTGAACAACTTCAACACTGCACTCTGCATCTCTGGGATGCTGCATTTGAGCATTTAATTTTCAATGCTGTCTGGACCACAAGCTTTCCTTGGCCGGAGATATTTTATCTATGGTCGATTCCTCCCAAGTAACTGGGAAATCAAGGGGGGTTTGGTTGTCTTTAATCGTTTCTTCTAATGTTTGGTGTTTTTCTTTTATAACACATTAATCTGAGTTAATTAGATTTATTGGTATGTCTTTGTACAGATTTTCAAAATGTGCTCTCCAGATGTCCCCATTTTGGATGGGTAATGCTTGTGGTTGCTTTGTTTTAAGGTTGTTCCTCATATCCCAGAACTGAGTTTCATTCATTCTCAATATCTTCAAGTTTGTTCCCAATTGTATGTTTATATTTGCTTAAATTATCATTGCACCTAATGCGTAAGGCTGCGTTGTTTGGTTGGTAATGTTTTTCATTTGCTATTTTTCTCAGGTCTTTTCTGACAGTCTTGCATTCTTGATCAAAGCATTTGCCAGTGTTTTGCCTTTTAACAGGCTTCCCTTTTTGTGTCAAAAAGTCAGCTTTAATAGTTACCTCATGAAATATATGGATATCATCAATGGCCTTGTGTTCACCATCTCTGGTAGGGACATATTGATTCTTGGTCATATATTAATCAGATCAGTTGAGTTGAAGGCCATGATGAATTTGTCTTCACTGTCTGGTGCCCATCTATAGGTAAGATTTCATTTATACAGCTTACTGGGATGACCTGAGAGCTTAAAGAACACATTTATTTGGTTGTGGTCTGAAAGGGGGGATTGCTATCTGATGGTTGAGGGATCCATGTCAGTCTACTACACCATTCTCAAGAGCTGAGGAGTATGTGAATCTCCCTAAAGAGTCCCCTCTGAACCTACCGTTAATTATGCACAGGCCTAAGGCCCGACAAAGATGCACTACCTCCCTGCCACTTTAGGGATCACTCTTCAGGATGAGTGGAGGGAAGCTGGGATGGGCAGAGCTGGCTGCTGGCAGCTGGCTGTGTGGATGCATCAGGAAGTGCCAGGGTGTTGTTGGGCTGGGTGCAGAGCAGAGAGGGTGGGACAGAAACATGGCAGAAGGTTTGGGATACCTGCAGGGAGAGTCTGTGTTTCTGTACTTGTCATTGTGGGGACTGTTGAGAGTTGGTCTGTCAGGTGTTGGACTTGCCTAGTGAAGCTCTTTTCTCTCTTCTCAGCAATCCTCCTTCACTTGAGCTAACTGAGCACAGAGCACAGTGTTTTCCTGTTTGAATGTGTTCAGTAAGCATATCTGCTAGTACGTACATATTGTAAATCACCGTTTTATCGACTAAATCTTAGATACATTTTTATACTTCTCACCCCTTTCCCATATCTCCAGCCTGTTCTGTTTAATAGGACACCAGCATACATTCATAGAGCCAGACAGTTGTATACATTTTATTTATTTATTTTATTTTGTTTACTTACATTCAGTGATGCACTGTCTTCTTTTCCTGCTGAGCCCTATTACTGTCGCTGCTGCAGTGGTCTAGTTCCCCAAGGAGATCAAATTAAGTTTCATCTTATCTGTCCTTTCACACCTTATCTCATTAGTTAAACCGTTGCATCACCTAAAGGAGCTACAATGTGAAATGTGTAACCAGAATAAAACAGTATTTTTCAGCCTCTCTAAACCTGCATTTGGCAGCTTTATATGGTCTGAAACATAGTGGATTTATTGATTTAAATGACTGTTTTTAATGTTGCTTTGCACAGATGGTATACAGTAAGAGTGAGTCAAACCGAGGGCAACAAAAGTGCCCCTGAAAAATTGTTTCAAACAGCACAACGAGATTCAACTCCATCAGGGTTTGTGATTAATCACCATGGAAACACTATTAATGGTCACATTAGTGCCTTGGTGAGCCGGGAGGCATCATCACGCAAAGCTACAAGAGGATGGAGGTGGTTTTGGGGATTGAGGTTGAAGAAAATTAAGTCTCCAGACAGTGGTCTGCAATGCGTTATGGGAGCCCAGGCCACCATGCACTGCAAGACAAGGCATTAATCAAAGAGATGCCAGAGACCAAGAGAGCTCTCTCTGTTGCCACATACTCCCACCTTTCTCACCAGTGACTGATTGGTATTCATTATCCTTCGATTTGAGCTTTTTTTTTGCCGTAATCTCTTGTCTCCAGTCATATCATGGCCTCAAAGGAGATCATTATTGTGAGCAAGGGACAGGAATCCTGACTGAAGAATAACAACTTTGGCTAAGGAGAGGACTGAGTGTGACAGCATCAGCTCAAAGCGCTAATTGAAGCTCTCATTAATCATTTATCTGTGCACTTCTATGTTAATGAGCCCCACATAATAACATGTATAATAATAATAATAATCATGCAAACCTCATCATGATCATGTATTGATCACATAATATAACTGCTTATGATTATATTTCAGCATGTTTGCACAATTTTGAAATCTTAAGCTAAACAAATTAAAGCACTTTTGCACCTTTAGAAAAACACCCTGGCTTTGTCATATTTTGGTTTTAATTGAAGTGTTTCACCTGTTCTTTTATTCCCTGTTAAGAGTCTGTCCCTCTTGTATTTTGCATCATGTTTTTCTGTCCAGCCAAATTTTGCTTACCTAAATCTTGATAGCCTTTCTGGTATAAAAAATTCTCTTGTTTGTCTTTTTTGTGTTTTTTTTTACATCAGTTCTGATTCGCATGTTTGCTAACAATACACAAAGGGAGCCACTGAATTGCAGCATGAAATAATCTTTGATATACACAGACTGTACATACAAGCACAAACACAAAACCCTGTTTTGGACTTGACTTGCTTCCACATCACCTATTAATACTGTCATTAATGCTCATTTAGACTGCAGCTGGGCTTGGATGTCTCAAATCTCTAATCACATGTAATGAAATTATCCGTCAGAAACACAGAGAATCTAATTTTATATGGAACCAAAAGCTAAAAAAGACGTTCTGTGTGACTAAAGCTGGTCCATGTAGGCGCAGGAGTTTCTTCTGTTCTTCTGTGTGATCATGATGCTTGGGTGCATGGGGGAAATTTTAGTATTAGTTACACATCTGTCACTGCTTTGGTTCCAATTACTATAACAGGCTGCTAAAAATGCTTTTCTTTGGGCTTTATATTTATCATGATAAATATAAACTCTCTGCATGTATATAAATATTAACACTGCACTTCTATTGTGTTAGAGGCAAATAAGGAAAAATTATCCTTGTTTTTAATTTTACATTTCCCAAAGCAGAGATAATTGTTTTCCTTCTGTGGCTGCCTCTTGTGAATAACTTCAGAGGAAATTATGGCACAGGTCAGAGAGGAAAGTAGGATGTATTCAAAATATGTTCTTGTTTGTCAATTAAATGAAGAAAAAATACAAAAGGTTTTGTTTTTCCTAAATCAATTTAAAATCCCTACTTTGTTCAACCCATCACATTTGTACAATTTTCTCTGACCTGTACAAAGGACTTGTGGGTAGTTTTAATGACAAACTACACTGATTTCAACTTACTGATGAACAATGTAGCGTTTTCAAGATGGCATTTCAATCAAAGCATAATTTAATTTAATGAAAATGAGCTTGGTACTCAAACTAGAGGGCTCCGCACTTTAAAATGAAACAGTACAAAATAAATACTCTTTTTTTTCTTTTTTATTTAATTTTTACTCTTAACAATGAAGCCCATCACTGGACTACATACTATATACTAACACTTGCGAAATGGAAAGGAACATACAAAATACAGATGAGAGATTTATCAAGTATTATGCATGACAACAATGAATTATTTCTAGTTCCTCTGACCCAGTATTTAATGTCAGTAGTGGCATTCAATGCATGAACTAATAGATGCCACTAATATCTCTAATAGAAACAGGTTTTTGATGACATACTGTATGAATACTGCTGGCATGGCCTAGAACTGTTTTGTTTACTGGAGAGCATAGCCAGGTTCCCGCTTGATTCAAGCAGTTTAACCAAGATTTATTTTTCTCTGATTTTTCAATTTTATAGCACCCTTTCATTTAAGATAGAAATCACTTCAAGAAAGCTTGTCTCACGAGGCAGAAGACTTGACTCATCCCACAAGCTTTACAGTTATTTGCACAATGTGGGCTCTGTCTGTCATTTCATTGTCATTTTGATTGCCACCAAACTCCCACCAACTTCCATTATAGTGACTGCGATTGTCACAGACTCACCTGGAATGGAATGAGTCAAACACACACTGGCATGAATTAAACATTACGGCTGCACACAGAGTTACCTTTGAGGTGTCGCTTGCTAAATTTTGAGTGCATGGCTGCCCGTATTTATAGAGAGACAAGCATATCACGGGCTCATGTCTGTATTTGAAAGAGCGTATCATAATTGTTTTTGAAACACTGAGAAACGATTGCATGCTGCACTAACGTGCAGAGACTTTGAGTGACATTTTCACATTCACACACTACCAGTACAATGCCTGCATATTACAAGCAGTGGTGGAAAGTAACTATATTTTTACTCAAGTACTTTACTTAAGTACACTTTTGAGGCACTTGTACTTACTACTTTATACTTCTACTTCACCATTACACAGGGAAATATTGCACTCTTTACTCCACTATTAACAACTACATTTACTAGTTACTTTACCTTATAAGATTTTACATACAGAATATGTGATCATCTTATGTTGCCCTGTTATAAACTACCCAACAATATGTCAAGTGGTTGTAGTAGTAGTAGTAGTAGTAGTAGTAGTAGTAGTAGTAGTAGTAAGAGGTAACAGTATTAAAGGGGCAATTCCGAATAATTAAGTAGAAATGAAGGAATAAGTACTTTCGATGTGTAAATACTGTATATTTAACAATAACTGTTTTTACAGGATTTTTTAAAAAATTGAATGATTCTACTTGTATTAGGAGTATTTTTACATTGTGGTATTTATACTTTTAATTAAAGTTCAACCAAAATCACATTTATTCCTTCCTGCAGTCAAAAATAATGTCAATATGTTGGTTTCTTTTTTATTTACTGTGAATATTTTTTATTATTATTATTAAAAGCAATGGGGGGGAGCATGATCCTTTTGCACATAGCTGCTGAAGGGCCGTGTTGGTGTCTGTGATTGATTGACAGCAGCTGAGCTTCAGCAGGGAAATGAGTGACAAAGTAAAGCTCGAGCTTACATGTCATGGGCAGACAGTGTGTTGTTAGCATTGGTATTAAAGAGTTAAGAACCACATCAGCATTGAAACGGATCAAAGTGACATTTTCAGGTACGGTTACGTGCTGTTTAATGTGATGCAGCTGAGCAGCTAATTAGCTTTGTAGCCTGCAAACTGATGTCAGAAGTGTACTTTTCCCTGGTGAATTTTTGTTTGGTCCAGAGGCAGAGTGGGAATAAAAGTCGGCACAGGACTTTCAACTTTTCAACTCGAACCGGACACATGGAGATACACCACTATCAATACAGCCCATTTCAATCTTTACAAGAACTGATATTAAATTTACTATAGCTTGTAGAATTACTGTATAGTGTAAGATAAAGATAATAATTCTTTGTGTAATTTATATAAATGTAATGCTATAATTATTTTTACTGGGTCAGATCAGATACAATGATTTTATAAATGTATTTGTGAAGTTCTGAGTTGGACAAAATACTGCATCAGACTTTTTTATATAATATAGTCCTCTACAACACAAAACCATTCTCAAAAACTACCACTTAACTAAGTCAACACACAAACAAATGAAGTAGTAACAACAAAAACTGAAAAATCTGTAAGGTAGGTGGTATTTGTTGGTGGTATTTGTTGCAATTCCATTTGTATTGTATTACATTATGCAGGTATTTTTCTATTTTTCACGTTTCACTCCATCTATACTAACTAAAAGTATTAGTGTAATATTAGAATTCAAACCCATATAATACAACAAAATACATCACCAAACGTAATTAATATTAGTAGTTTTTCTTCCTTCATTAAATCACTCTTTAACAAAATCCTGTAAAGTCTGAGCGAATCACACAGACACAAAATTCTTTGAGCACTTTGGTTAATGAGCATATCAGAATTTCTGATGAAACCAGCGCAGCTAATAGAGCTAAGTAACATTATCCTTGACTATATTATCCCTATTGTCTTCTGCCTACCACTCTTGAACATTGGTGTTTTCACAGGAGTGGACTCAGTGGTCCTGAATCCACTCTGCTGCTCTGCTCCTCTTCTCTGGCTGTTGTCTGCAGTGATACTAACCGAATATGAGAGGCTGGGGGTAGGGAGATAGATGAGAGGGCGATGACAGCCACCCAGATCCACACTGGGCTAATCACCACTGCAATGCCACCATTTCTTCAGGGACACATTGAGCTCGGGAAACCAAGTTCGTTTTACCAGAGAAGAGAGAAGTTTCTATTTTTAAGAGCCTTTGACTGAGTCTTGTACCAGTAACAACAGACTGGAGGAGGAGGATGAATTTTGTCTCTCTCACCCTCTCATCCTTTTCAGTATATCTCTCTCTCTCTCTGGCATTGAACACATATCTATACTGGCACCCTGCCCATAGGGTGCTAAATCATTGGCATATTATAAATCATTGTTATTATAAATTGTTGCACTGAATCGCAGGCTGCAATAAAAGCATTCCATGTTGTTAGCCAGGGCTAATCTATTTCCCTGTAATTTAATACTTTCATAGATGGCAAACGATGAAATATAGCCAAGACAGGACAGGCAAAGCGTGTTATGCAGGCCCTGGGTGGCGATTTGTTGCCTAATGAAGCCATTAACTTCACACTACCAAATTTGATACCGGCAAAATAATGGCTTCATTAAAGGAAAAAATTGCATCTCTGTAAGGAAGAATTTCAATGTGCATGTGTTGGTGGTGCATATTATCTCACCACCCACGAGAACAATGCTCACAGTGGCAAACACATATCTTAGTTTCTGTTAATAACAAAACATGAATGAGCACAATGCTGAAAACAATGAAAGCAGCTGTTTTTAATTGTGATCCATTTTTCCTGTGAGAGAGGATCAGTCGCATCATTCAGAGTGATTCATCCTTTTCTTTGTGTATAGAAGTCATAATTGTTATTAGTGGGTTTAGAACAACTTTATCTGCAGTGAAAAATTGTGTCCTGGTATTTGGTCACAATGCTCATTATAGATACAGCTGTATCACTGTCGTGTGCTGTGTTTCAAAGCTATAACTGATAACATCAACTGTTATTATCTTCTCTCTTCCTCGTAATACGCATGGCTGATCAGTCAACTCATTATAATTAGGTGTTAATTAGCAAGAGACATGAGCTGGCCTCTGCATTTCAATGATGGCTTGCCACAGAAGAATACGTCAACACCCGAGTCCCCGCTAAGCTCACCCAGAGGTGGCGAGGTGACAGTGCGCCGCCTCCTTCCCTCCCTCCTTCCCTCACATAGGTCAAAAGTTTCTCAAGTAAATTACAGGCAGTTACTTTTGTTTGTATCTCCCAGCTCGTTCCTCCAGTTCTCCAAGGTTCCCACCTCGGTTTAATACATCATTCATTCAATTATGGAAAGCCATCAAGATTGGGAACTTGCAAATTCTTTGTGGCGTCTCGCTTAGCATATAAAGTAGAGCGTGCTGGCTTTTATGCCCAACTAAATATCGATGACAGCCCTTGTTACAGTTGATGGATGAGCTTCATAATTAGATGGTGGCACTGCTTTCGACTATTAATGAGGGTTGTGAATCAAGTCATCCCTCTGCACTGTCGATTTTTGAGGCATCTCATATTTGCCAGACAGAGGAGCGACCTGCACACAATAGTCCCTCTGCAGGAGGCATGAATAAACATTGCGGTGGTCTCTGTTGCCGTAAACAAAAACTCTTGAGGCGCTATCACACATTGTCACTGTTGATCTTTTCCTGCACTCGGTCAAAGTATTAAGACCCATTAAGAGACTTCATCTTTGATAAACAACCTCTCTAATGATGTAGCAATTAGTGGAAAAAAATATTTAGAGGTTAATTGATCATACTTTGTGTTTATCTACCAAAACACTGACAGAATCTTCAAGATTGACAGGTGGTTAATTAATTTCTGATCTTACTCGACTGTACGTTATATCCATGTATCTACATAAGGATAGTAGTTCTTTAAAAACAATATCATTTTGTTGTTTATTTAATGTTTCTGAAACATTTCCCATAAGCCCAAAACTATCACAGGCTCAGTGTCACAAGCTTTTGACAGAAGAGGAGACCAAGTGAGTGGTTATTTCAGAGTAACCAAATGGTATAGAAGTTTTTAGACAGCAGAGACTACAGAAAAAAGTTTAGAAAAGTGAAATCAGAGGAGAGCGTTGATGGATATCATAACTATCTGCTGTGCTTGTACATTTTCATAGGTGCTGTTTTGTATGCGAACAAATTAAACCTTTAAATCTGCTGGAATCACAAAGGTTTGTGTATCATGTAGGTGTAGATGCCAATAAGCCTGCAAGTAAACCTCAGGTATGACGTTCACTTTGTCAGAATTATCAACGAAAGATGCTTAATGAGAGATTGCATTGAGTTACAGAAGCTGGTGGAACAGTGGCTAGCCACAGAGGTGACGTCAGGACTTCGACTCTTAATTTTGACGGATTTTTGTCATTGATTTTGTCGTTGAGCTTGTTGTTAGCAGAAAATCGTTTATCTCTGGCTTCCAGCACAAATTCCGTCATGGAGCAAGAGCAGAACAGTGACAGACGGTGAGAGAGGTGAGCTGAAAAACAGGCCAAACTTTCACTCTAATTTCTGAGCTTAATTTATGTTTATGTTTCATTGTCTTTCTCTTTATATTATATTTGGTCTGAATAAGAAATGTTAAGTCTCTCTTTCTCTCACTCTTTCTCTCTTTCATTCAACGGACCAAAACTATCATAATTTGCCTTGTTTCCCTACAGAATAAATACAGTAGCTGCTAACAAATACCCCTCACTCCACACCAATGACAGGACTGCAATCACTTACTTAAGCGGATTTGACTTATAACAAAGCTCAGTGTTGAAAATCCTCTTTCCACTGGGTGCGTCATCATTCTGCACTCTGCATATGAAACTCTGCATATGTCTCTGTTCCTGTACCTCCATCTAATGACTTCTGATCTTCTCTTGCTTCCACTTCAGTTTTTGAGGCCAATTGTCTTTTTGACAGAGCAGTGGTAGTTGCATAGCAACACAATTTGTTATCCCTGCAGTAAAAGATCTGTTTTACATTTTTACTCTGCTCAGCATCTCCTCTCAAATTTGTTTCATCCCTCAAACTTCATTTCTTTGTCCTCCGTGCCGTTACTCACAGCCGAACTGATGCAGGTCCAAATCTATCAATCATTCTCTCGATTTACAGTAGCGGGTCTATCAATTAAACTATATTATAATGGGAGATTTGCAAATAAAATGATTTCATGTGACTTAGCAACATAAATTGGAATCAAAATTAACATTTAAATTATCCACAAGCTCTACTGCTTTCTGATACAGTGTTAAAGAAGCACCATAATGATTTCTCATGCACTTGAATAGGTTTCAATGAAACCATACCATGGCTGTCAAACTGCAGGTGTACAAGAGAAGGTTATTGATATCTGTGCTGTGTAAGATGGCTTTGTGAAGCATCAGCTAGACATCAAAAGCATGTGCGATTGCTGTAAATTGTGTGGGGTCCAATTGTAAATTATTTTAGTGTCAGTGGTACAAAATACAGATTGTAGAGGTGAAGCATCTTACCGAATTTCAACCCATGACAAGGAAAGACTCCCTGAGCTTTACATTTTGTTTGGGCTTTGTTTTGCAGCCAGGATGCACTAAAAGATGGATAAAGGACTGAAAAGATCATACAGTAAAGTAGAGTACAGATATCATAGGTCTGATGTTTATTTGGGGTAAGTAAGAGCAGTCAGCAAAATGACTCAAGGAGACAGAAAAGGTGCATTTATTGAACATTTCTCTACAACTTTGCCCCAAACTTTACAAAAGGCAAAGAGTGAAACCTCAACAGCTGCTGCTGATTGCATCGAAGCAATGACCACCAGCGAAACATATCCCCAGGCAGCCTTAAAAACACAAGATTTGCCTAATTTTCAAGACTCAAAGTGAGCAAATCCCACCGTACTTAAGTGGGAACAACTTCCACTCAAGTGGGAATAGTTTCACTCACTTTCATGATATTTTAGAAATGCCACTTGTCTGTTGTTGCAGTCCAAATTCACAGCACAGGGCTGGAGGGATAAAATATTTAGCCAGTATGTTCTTTCTTTACTCTGTGTTACATTACTTATTCATTCTGGCCTAAAATGGTTCCATGACTTACATCTGCACAGAAGACAGTTACCTCCCAAAGGGCCAAAACATATTGTGGGTTAGAGGAGCCTTATCTTTCTGCCTTGCTCTATTCACAAGAGACATGCTAGAGCTATTCTTTGCCAAACTTTGTTTATACATAATAAATAGAGTACATCTCTACCAGGAATTTGCATTTATCAAGCTCAAGCCACTTGTTTCATGTTCTGCCACGTAAATAAAGAGCTGGTACGCTTAGGGAACGTTATCTATATCCAGTGCTAGAAAAATCACTTACGATTACTCAACAGAAGAAGTAATTGGTCTTTTACTTGTTATTTCTGTTACTCAGCACAGTTCCATCAAAAGTGTCTTTAGTGGGGATTGCATCAACGATCTGTCTGTCGCTCGCTCGATCCATTCTCGATCCATCACATACATCTACAACCATTAGATGGATTGCCATGAATTTTTCAACAGACATCCATGGTCCCCAGAGGATGAATCCTACTGACGTTGGTGACTTTTCCTCTAGTGTCACCATGACGTTGACATTTGCGGGTACTGAGTGAAATGTCTCAACAACTGTGGGATGGATTACAATGAAGAAAAAGGGATTCTTTCAGCAATGTGCAGCTGAATCAGGTGCTTCTCAGATATGGGAGAGCAAACTTCACAGAGAAAAGACTGGAGCACACTGATTGATTTGCAGCCTTTAATGGTGCAAACGTTTAAACACTACTGTGTCTTCATCAGAGTCAAAATAGACAAAGGCATAAGGCGAACACATACAAAGTCAATCTAGAATAGACGTCTTTGCCATCAAGTAGAAGGTGGAACAGGACTTTAAATGTATTGACGGTACCATGCCCATACACTATAACAAAACAGGAAACATACACATATATCCTTGAGCTACATAAAATCAAGTAGCTCTGTTAATAGATTAAAATTGTATATACATGTACAATATATACTCATTTGCTTAAACACATTTTGGAGGAAACGTACTTACTGTTTGGGTTACGTTCACTGGCAGCATTATTATGTGTGCAGACATTCATACTACACAGAGGTCAAATGGAGGAGTTCTACATGGATTGATACAGGAATTTGACACTTGTTAAATATTGGAAAAAGTCAGCACATCCCATCAAGTCAGCATTGACTTGTCCAATATTTAAGCAAGACCACATTTTTTTCCTAACCTTAAGTGCCCTGATTTGCCCAATCATAACCATAAAAGTGTTCATCATGCTTTAGTTGCCAGGAATGGATAATCTAGGAAAAACAACTGACATTCGTTGACAGCAGATGTTTGGCAGATATGTTTGATATGAACATTCTGTACTATTGAAATTTGCTGTACACGTTAAATATTAATGTTTCCTTGTCGTTGGATCGCATGGAACTCATACTTATGATTACAAGATACATGATACATTTTTATTAATTGAATAAAATCCACGCTTCATGCTGTATGAGCCACATTCTACTATGTGGACTATTTCCAAGAATGTCAAATAGACTGTTCTCTATTAAACAATATCCCTTTAATTTAGTAACAGCTCTCCGTTAACGGCAAGGCCACTGACTCGCTGTCTCATTGTCACATCTGTGCTGGAGGTGTCACAATTTGCAACATAATGCAGAGTCCCATGTCGCGAGATGACTGGTAAAAGTTCTCTGTGCTCTGATGCCAAAGTGTTCTTGGCAGATGGTAGATAATGAGAGGCAGAAAGAAAGAAAGCCAGACGGAGACCGAGACAGAGTGGAGTGTGAGAGATTCAGATATGGAATGTAGTCAACAAGATGAAAGTGAGGGAATTTAAAAAGCAACCAAATAGACACAGATCATAAATTAGGTGTTTACTTGTTTTGAAGTGTGTACGTCTGACCCAGGGACAAGTTAATAAAAAAATCACTCTATTTTGCTTCACACTGTCCCTGCTTTTCTTTTGCAAACAACATAACAGATTAATCATATAGGTCACATAACAGCCGTGTCTGCAGAAGAGAAGGTAGGGAGGTCATGAGGTAACCAGTGGGAGATTGAGCACAAATAAAGACTGTCTGCTACTTCGCTTAATATTGAGCTTTTAAATGGCAAGTTGTATTGATGTGGTATAAATGGTCCAGTAATAATGTGTCTGTCTGTCTCTCAGCATGTCTGCATGTATAGTAAGTGGTGACTGGCAATGTAACCTTAAAAACAACATATCCAGAAATGTATAAAATGGTACAAATGGATTGTGTTGATATGGAACTTTTATCCAAAGCCCTTTGCCTGTCATTCATCCATTTATGCACGTGCACTGATGGTGGCAAGCTGCCATGCAAGGCACTGGCCTCAGCATTAAGAGCAGCAGTTCAGTGTCTTGTCCAAGGACACCCCTACATGTGGACAGAAGGAGCTGGGATCAAACATCACACCCGGCAATTAACGGAGGACCTGCTCAACCTGCTGAGCCAAATATCATTAAAATATCCGTGCTCTGACTATGAGCAACCTTGTTTAAAGACAGCAACACAGTCAGATGAATGTCAGTCAGAAGATAAAAGGCTGTCAAATTGCTCTGCAACCTGGTGAACATCCAAATAAATACATTTATTTGGATGTGTTAGCATACTTCTAACCTACACCTCCCACATCTTACAAATAGTTAAAGAGGCAACGATATTGACTTTGTAACGAACAAAACATATGTGATCTTAGTGCAGGGGCTGGAGATGTAGGTTTGCCAACAAAAATGGGACTACAGGTAACTCCAAAGTTGTCTTATTTTAATGTTGTGTCTTCTATAGCTGGTTTCCTAATGTTACCTGCTGGTAGGGCTACATTCAGGAATAACTGGTTTAGTTCAGAGTTGGAGGGTGTGAATATTAGGCTTGCAGTTCATGATGAGTAAATACCTTAACTAAGCTGGCTGCTTGTTAAACCACAATGTCTCCTTTTCATTTTCTACACGTGTTAAATGCAGAGGAACATGTAACATGGCTTTTGAGGCTTTGACATTGTTTAAAGATCCTTTCCAGACTGGTATTAAGATATACAAAAATACTCTGCTCGGAATAATTATATGTGTTTATTGTGTTTTTTCCACAGAAAAAGTATGATTACAACATTAAAATCCTTAAATTGACATCTACTCCTTCTGCCTCATTCAAAACTCCAGAGTCTATGAATATTCAAATCTATTTCATCTCAGATGTTTAACTGCTGGACATAAGATGCCTTCTACTTCACTGTAAAGTCCATTCTCAGTATATGTGTACTGGAGGCTTCAAGTTTCCATCTAACACTAGTCTAAGTTGAATATTGGACCAGGATTGGCTTCAAAATTAATTGTGATGTCACAAATGAATGTGAAAACAACATCAAATACATACATCATTCTGCACAGTGAAGCTCAAATATTCAACTGTACTGTAGGAACGATAAAGAAAAACATATTGAGTGGAGGAGGACTTTAAACAGCACCTTTGACAGCGTTGATGGAAGTAAAGTAACAAGTAATGTAATTGATTACTTTTGCTGTAGAGTAATTAATGAAATAATGTGATTACTTTTTAAGGAGTAATATGTAATGTGCAAGTTAAATGATTATATATACAAGCCGCTGTGTTGCTGCTACGGCTACCTTGACTATGTTCACCATCTTGGTTCAGTTTTTATGCTGACTTTTGCTAAGTCAGTAGGTTTTGTCTTCTGGGTATCATGAATGCCTGTGCAAAACTTCACTTCACTCAGTTGTTGAGATCTTTCAGTCTGGACCAAAGTGGGGGACCGACTGACCAACCGACATTGCCATCCCCAGACCCACGCTGCTAGTAACTCTATGTAACTAAATAGTTTTTCTGTGCATTGTATACGTATGCCGTGTTGGGGAGTAACTAGTCGCATGTAACAGCATTACGTGATTAAATTACAAAATAAATGTATTGTAAACCAGTACAGTTACTGAGAAAAAATGTTCAAATCACAGCTACTAATCAAAATGTTGGTCATTACAAAGGCGTTACATCCGAATATATTCTTTTCAGTAAAAAGCTTAGAATATAACATTCATTCTGTTGCTTTACAACGTGGGTCAGCAAAGCCATTGGGACAAATTTGAGTGCGACACCATCAAGGGTAGGATGGCTTACAAGGAGCTGTCTCTGTGTCCAGACAGGCTCTATTCATTTGGCAGTGTTTTTGATTAGTTCTCTTGTTTGAATTCGACCCGCCTCTAGTCTGCCAATCAAATCAATGCGCATCACTCTAAGTAACAGCTGACCACGTCAAGGCAGGTGGCAATGTCGTCAGACAAGAACGCCTTTCAGGGCTGGAAATGACAATAATAGTGAGATTTACACTGCCTGGTTTTATGTTTTTGGGACTTTTCAGCTTTATTGCCTAGCTTAAAACATTTGTTAGTAAAGTAATAAAAAAGTAATCAAATGTAGGATAATAAGTTACATTACTTTGATGAAGTAATCAAAATAGTTACATTACTTATTTCATTTACATTACAGGGTAACTAATAATCTGTAACCTATTACACTTCAAAAGTAACCTTCCCAACACTGCATGTATGTATACAGTATGTATTTGTACTGTATATGTTTGATATGATTTCTATACAGACTTACACAGTAAATGCACTTCTGCTGTATTGCAGCCCTTAGTAAAGTATTAGAAGTATCCACCGTGCCCAAGACAGAATTACAACATTGTGTATGCTTTTCCTCTCATATAGCCTCCAGTCCTTTGTGCTCCAAATAGCCTAAGGATACACAAATCCACTATTACATGCAGTATTCAGATAATCCATACAGCTGTAAATATCACAAACAATCACCAGAGTACAGGAATGTGCTCTCCAGGATGTGGCTGTATATACATACTAAACTTTCAGTTTTCCAGCTTCAGTATAAACAATATACTGCAGATGTATTTGCCACAGCTAACCACAGCTAACCACCCTGGTTTATATAGTACAAGTAGGCCACACAGAAGTATTTATTTTCTTCTTCCTCTTTCCTTCAATAGATTCCGGCACAT
This sequence comes from Thunnus maccoyii, assembly GCF_910596095.1. Taxonomy (NCBI): domain Eukaryota; kingdom Metazoa; phylum Chordata; class Actinopteri; order Scombriformes; family Scombridae; genus Thunnus; species Thunnus maccoyii. The sequence continues at coordinate 8,719,684 of NC_056543.1, forward strand.
TCTAGATTTGGCCCGTCACTTGGTAATTGCCTGATATCCACTTGACATTTAGGAGAAATAACCCAAAGTTATCTGCCTTCATTTTGTGTTTTAGACTTTTATTAATGAACCCAGAGAGCTCTTTGCCTCCTATCTAAATGTCATCGGACATCATGAAACACTGGGGAAACTCCAAACCATGCTTGAGGACTTTATAACAAGTTCAAAACAAGTTTTTGTTTCCTTTTTCCATTTTTTTTCCCAACTGCAATGAAGCAGACTTTTCTTTGGATACTCTGGCACTGCCTGCCCGAGGCACCAGCCAAATACGCTGCTGCTCAGGGCCAGCATGCAAATTATAACGTGAACTCTCTTTGACTTCCTCTGTTCATTTTTGGGCCAATTTCCAGGGCAGAGATTGGGCCTAGCACTACTAGAGTGGCCATTAAATCAAGATTAACAAAAAATGGCATTCTCAGACATGATTTGAATAGTCCCGGATTTTGCCTAGCTTTGAATCAACCATACTTATTCATTGGAGGAAGATTAAAATTATTTCAGTACTAAATTAGGTCTGAATTTAAACATTTATGGCTCAAGGTTTTAACTTTTGAGTAATGCTGTCTGTCAGTGGAGGCCTATTAATTATTTGGTGTATTTTAATAAAGACAAGTGAGCATCCCCGTCTAGAGTGGAGTTTACTGACAGGAGCAACTGGCTGAAAAGTTTTAATTAAATCAAACTGCAAGACGTACAAAGACAATGCAATGGAGATAAGTTTCACTGCTGCAGAACCCAGACTTGCATAGTGGTCAGAAACTCCCTGCAAACAGAAGGTACAAGCCAAGTTAGTATTACAGTAGGTCATCGACTGATTGACAATATGATGACACTTAGTAACCTGTCAACAGACTCATCATGTCAGTTATTCAACTGTTCAAAGACAAAAATCCCATCAATTCATACATTTCATTTGTAATAATTGGCATTCAGTTCACAGAATAGTTTGACATTTTGGAAAATATGCTTATTTTCTTTCTTAGCTGGATGAGAAGATCGATACCACTCTCATATTTGTAGGCTAAACATAAAGAGAGGATTAGCTTAACTTTGAATAAAGACTAGAAGTCTGCTTTATTGGCATGGGAGAAATATCACAATATGTCCAAAGCATAAGAATAATCAGGTTATCTGTTTTTTATTTTCATAAAACAAGAGATAGGAATTTTCATGAGAAATATAAAGAATAAGAAGATAAGACCTAGCAGAATTGCTCAGTTGACTGTTAATATAATAATCTGAATATGTAGATGTGTAGTTGTGGAGGGGCGTCTTTTTGTGTCCTGTATGTCCTATGGTGTTAATTATTTTCCATCCACCTCAGCAAAATGATCTTATCTGATGTGCCATTCTTCATCTTATTCTCTTATGTGTCAAAAGAAGCATGAGTTTCATAAAGTTGACCTCTGACCTTCAGAAAACCATTGTCAACCCTGTGACCCCCTTCACGCTCACATCCACAGATCTGAAAGTGGCAGGTCTCACGAGCTTGCTGTCTGTGTCGAGGATGTAAGGGAAGACGCATTCCCCTTGCACTTTTCTCACCGGTTCCGTGACAGATGAAGAATGAAACGTGGCCTTCTTATTGAATAACAGCATCGATGCTTGTGGCTAAGTACGCTTGTGATCTTTCAAATTAAACTGATGGATCATGACAGTACGTGGCAAAACGGATTTTGGTGTCAGGGCAGAGGCACGGCACAGCCATCAAACGAGCAGTTCACATAACAAATGTGACGGAAAACTCGTAAAATTATGATAATGATTGGGTAGTGTAATAAAATCTGTATATATCAAATCACCTTTTGTATTGCTTTGCTGCGCTGCGGGCTATCGATAACTACAGAGGACTGCAGAGTAGAAGTGATTCTGCAGTGTTTTTTTTTTTTTTTTTGAGGAAAAGAAATTATAAAAATAAAGAATTTTCAAGCAAGTGAAATAAAAATGTCAGCTATTCTTTTTGTCATGGTCTGTAATGTGAAATCTGTCCTCCTTGCATTGACTGCCTCACCTGGAAGATATGAAAGACAGTGAGAAAGGGAAGTTTTCTGTCTTGCATAACATGATTTTTCTTTTCCTGACAGCACTAATACAAAAGTATACATCTGATCACACGTGAGGGCACGAGAAACATTTGTGTGTGTATATATTGGATGCGATGAATGCGTACGTGTCTTGTCTGTGGACGTGCTGCAGATTAAGAGAAAAGAAGGAGAGATAGCAAATGAATTGGAGATAAAGAATTACATCTAGAACAAATGCTTCATCTGAGTGACAGGTCTCATAAATTTTTCTATGTGATCTCCTGAGAAACCAGGTCTTGGCAGGTGTCAGAAAAATAAGAGAGAGAGATGGAAAGAGTGCAAGGGTTGGGTGGGTAGAAGCTCTGCCTGCAGGTTTGCTGGATTTCTATAGAAATGATCCAGCATTTATGTAAGAAAGTGGTCGACCGACGTCTGACCTATGACTTTTGTTGCTTGCTATGTCTGTCTACCTGCAAGCATTTTTTGTTCAAATTAAACATAACTATTCTCAATAGACCCGTCAAACATTGAATTTCTACACATACCTAAGCAGTAAGGGGCACTAGTAAGAACCAAATTTTGTATGCAATGAGTTTGGAGGGTGGTATCTCTTTTTATTGCCTTTCCAAACCAAAAACATGAGAGCTAAATTACAAGGAGTGTATTCAACAGTGGGTGTAATTGCTATAACATAAGCTGTAAATATTTGCTTGGGTAACTAGCTCCTAACTTACAATATTAATTAAGCTTTACTTCCAAGCCCAAGGTGCATATCATTACCTAATATTATTTTGTGGGGTAACAGATCACATTACAAAAAGCCCCATTCAGGACTGGAGCATTCACTATGTAGGCCCTGGGTGCTACTATAACAGAGTTTGTAGTAATATTAGCAACTCTCCTGCTTTTTATTGGATTTGGGAACTATACATTTCAGCAACCAAACCCCAAATTGTTACCTGAGATAGTGTTACATTTGATAAACTTATCGCTTAGTCTTTATTCTTAAAGGGGACACATTATGCATATTTCCAGGTCTACGTGTTGAATCAGCGGCTCTACTGGAAACCTCCTTATTTAACTCATAATGACCCTTTACGCAGCCCCTCAGTTCAGCCTCTTTCTGAAACAGAGCATCTTTACATACTCTCACCTCAAGCTTTGGACCTTTGACTAAGTTTAACATAGACATCTGACATAATGGTATTAAAATAACAGAAAATCACAAAAAGCATAGCATATTTGAAAATACATATAATAAAGCATGCATCTAACCTTTGTTTTAGATTAGTTGCAGTAAGCATCCAGACAGGTTTATCTTGGAATTAAATAACCTTTTTTTTCATTTTCCTTATTGTAATGTACTGTAATACTAAGGCTAACTAGCTTCCTTGCAATACATGAACAGTGCTGCCAGTTTATTTCAATGGCATCTAGATGGATCAGCTGGTGAGGATTCAGATTTGTAGCCTGGGACATATAATTTTAGCCTTTTCACGTGATATCATGTATTTAGCCATCAAGTAAATATTTAAAACCCTTTTACAGGGTTCTGAGCAGTATTATCAACCATCAGAAATGTTACATATAATATCAGTTTTACCACCTATAAAAGTTATGATGGCAAAAACAGCTCGTACTTTGTCTTCTTACAGAACATAATAGAAAATATAATGTCATCAAATGCTTCCCTTCATCTTTGTCACGTCATTAAAAGCAAATGAAATATATTTTCCTTGATTGGGTCTGGTATGTAGACATGAGTTTTTGAGCACCTCTGAAATCATGTTTCTCTGCAGGGAGCCTTTGAACACTCTTGATTCCTTCACTGTAAGATCTCAAAGACACTGAAACGGCAACACAGCTGCTATTGACAGGAGGAGCTGTGGCTGGATTTAAGAAAATGTCAGGGTTGTCAGGAATCAGACACACTCCTTTTTGCCTTGAAAAAGACAGGATTTGGCTTGAAAGAATTAAGTTCTCTTCCTGGGAACACTTGATCTTATTCAGAAATCAGCCCTTTCCCCATGTGAAGCTGTAAATAATACTTTATATACTATACCTTCAGTACCTGTTCATGTATTTTATGGTAATCAAAAAATATAGGGTGCCAGGAGGTTTTTTTCCTAACTACACTGAGATAATATCTAACATTCACATGCAGCCCTCTTAAGTCTTCATGAATATTACATAGTGATATTGCACTTAACACATAGTGCAGACAACAGATGCTTTATCTAACTTGGTCCATTGTATTCCCATTATTTAGAATAATTTACTGTATGTCTTGACAGCTTCAACGATGGATAGAGAAAATATTGCGGTTGAGGCGCAGACCAGATCAGATGACAGTTAAAAAAGATTAGCTGGTTATAAAATACAGAAAAGGCTTTAGATCAGCCTGTAGATTGTAATTATCTTCATCAAAGCTCCACTCATCAATGCTTTTTTGTCATGCTAGCAGCCTGGGTTCAGGAATGGCAATGTCGATCGGTCTGTCTGTCGTCTGTATAACAATGGAAGGAGGTACCTTTAAAATGACTTATTATCTGCCTGAGTGGAAGCAAGTACAATGCAAACAGCAACGGGTCCAGGACAGAACCTTGGAGAACACCTTAAAATAAAGATTCAGTTGATGAGGTATAATCATGAACTATAACTGAGAAGGTCCTGTCTGACAGAAACAAGGAGAACCAATACATGGCTGATCCAGAGATACCCACCCACTGCCAATCAACGTACAGTGGTCCACAGTGTCAAAATAGTACTGAGATCTAATAGTACCAATATAGAACATTTTCCTGCATCACCCTGCATTAACAGATCATTTGAGACTCTGAAAAGAGCTGTTTCTGTTGAATGCAAGTTAGGTAACTTAGAAATAGGCCTGGGGCAAAGAGGAAGAGGAAGGCTGGTTGGAGGCAGAGGGAGCAGTGGAAGATGGGAGCATCCAGGGAAAGGTGGGATCATTGTCCGTGGTCACGTTCTGGTTACTGCAGTCAGAGGAGCCCAGGAGGTGTTTTGCCTGGGCCGTAGTGACGGTGGAAAATTCCAGGATTAACTTGTCTTTCTCTCTGAGCTTATAGGGGTTTCAAATCACGCTATATTAAGATGTTCACACCAAATGCTGAGACCAGAGAGATGAGCAGACAACCAGCAGGAGTTTATTTCATTACACACAAACATACAAAACTCAGAACATCACCAATGCAGCCCTCCTTCAACTTCATACCCACACCTATTTATACCAAAAGCGGACGTGACTTCCTGCCTATGTTTTTTGGCACTTTCGTGAGCCAAATGATCACTTGGACTTTGACCAATGGGTGTAGATGTCTCTGCACCATTTGGACATTTCTTAATTTCTGCTCCTTTAAAGGAGTTGTTTCCGCCTATCCATTGGTGTCGTGCAGCCCTTAGTGTTTTGTGTATTACTCAGTACAATTTCACACGTTTCACAATTTCATCATGCTTTTCTTCAACTTCGAGACAGTAAGGTGACAAGATCTGCACTAAGTCATCACACTTGCTTATAGGGACAAGTGTCAGTCTCTGGAGAAAGAAAAACCATTACGGCCAGTAAAAGGAGTCTTAACAGGGGTAAATACTACTGTCTTCGGTGCAGTAAGCAAACAGGCAGCGACACAGGGTGAGACTTACCTGCGAGGGCTCCACAATAGGAGTCCACAGTGGAAAGAAGACTTGAAAACAAAGCCGGAACACACAGGAGGTCCTACAGGAAACAAGACTTGTTGGTACAGGCCCAAAGACTGGCCTGCTGTGATGGATCAGCCTCCGGTAGGCAGGTTAAAAAGCCATTAAAAAATTCTTCCTGGTGGTGACAGGCAGCTGAAATTCTCCCATGCTGCTCACTCTATCTTTATCCAGTTAAAAGATATAGTTAAAAACTACCAAAATAAAGAAAGAGTATCATAAAAATGTGGCTAAAAACTGGATGAAAATGCGATAAAAGTCCATTTCTGACAGATCACACACACGCTGACGCATGCGCATTGTTTGTCCTCCTAATGAACTCCTCCAGTAGGTTGGCTCAGGAGTACACTTCAAATTGAAGAGTGGTGCCCTGATCAATGAGTGAAAAATTTAACACAAAGTGAAAAACTCTTACATTTTGGTTCAGTCTTATAGCTCTAATTAACCACACATCCAGCAGCTCAACATGCACCTCATTATATTTTTTTCCAACCCACCTGTCTACAACAATGGTGTTCAGGAGCCTGAGTGTCTTTATATCAGGTGATGGTCAATGCACATACGGGAGTGAAAGGGATGACTGCACCCAGCATAGTATCAAACAGCACTTCCTTCGTCCAGCACTGTTTGGTTGCAGTTGCAGTGTGAATAAGGTTTGCTATAAAAGATAATGGTGTCCAAAAGTTTGGATAACAAAAGCAAAAAAGTCAGCTTTGTTTGTCCTGAGACATTACAACAGTAGATTAAAACAAATACATTTACATTTTGTCATTCAGCAGACGCGTTTATCCGAAGCAACTAACAATTGAGACAAGACAATCAAGTGTTGGACGACAATGACTTAAAAAAAAGTGGTACAAACTTTCAAGTAGCTGACCAGATACAAGTGCAATAAGAAAGAGTGGTAGACAGGATCTTTTAAAAAAAAAAATCTATGAAGTAAGAAACAACAGGAAGTAGACAAGTGCATTAGAACAACAAGAAAGGAGTGCAACAATCTACAAATTGCTAAAAAGGTTAATGGGCTCAAATGTTGAAGTGTTCACAAAAAAGCTGAGTTTTCAGGTGTTTCACCACCAGGGAGTCATTTCTCTGTCATGAAACCACAAATGAGAAGAGTCTGGATAGTGAATTCATACCAGGCAGTGATGGTATTACAAATGGTAATACAAATATTATTTAGGAAATAAGATGAATAAATGAAGAGATTCTTTTGCAGATTTCACTGAACTGCTGCTCACAGTCTTGACTGCACATAAAAAGTTAATTGGTATATGAAATTCCCTGCTGTGATTCACATTCATGTAAAAATACTACATGCTCAACACTGATCAGTACAGCAGTTTTGATTGTTCTGCATAAATTACACTCACATTCAAGTATGTGTAAGATGTGATTTCCTTTCTCAGAAAACATGATAACACTGTCATTTTCTTTAAAAAAAGGAAATTACAGGCTCATAGGGAAAACACCATTCATGTAGATAATCAGTGCTGTTTAGTAGTCAGTCTACCTTATCAGTGGATGTTTGTATGGACCAACAGTAAGCCTAATGGTGCTTGTTGACACTCTCCTGTGCTTACAATTGATTGAAGATGTGTGAATTGGAGCTTGTGGTTGGCTATTGGAATAGTATGTGTGTATTATAGCTTTGACAAGTACAACAAACCTGAGGGGAAACAAGCAAGTGCACTCACCTTTCTCCAACCTCTACCCGATTAAAGGGAATGAAAAATCCATGAGCGCTCATTAGATGAGTTTACAGGTGGCGAATGAGCTGATATTTAAAACGTGTCACTTGCCGTATCGCTCTGTCTTTGTCTTTCTCTCTTAGTCTCGCTCGCTCTTTCTCTCTTTTTCTTCCCGTCTTTGGCTGCCCTCCAGGACAGAGCGCCACTGGGTCTGCTGGGATGCCAGTATTGCTTTGTATCAGCAAAATGTCAGCCAAGAACATATACTCACATACACACACACACACACACACACACACACACACACACACACACACACACACACACACACACACACACAGGATCCAGACTGCATATCCCCAATGCCTATTTCCATCAAGTGAAAGGGCGCATTCAAGATGGACAAACTTTATTTGACTCTGCTAATATAGGTCTTTAATAGGATGTATGACTTGAATGAACTATTTCACTTGTGCCTCTATACACATGATAGCTGTTCAGGCCCTAATGGCCTCAGGCTGGTGTAAAAAGTTATACTTGTTGTCCTCATTAAAAATCACCTCACCTTTTTAACCACTGTGTGATAAAAAGGGCAATTCTACCACGAGTCAATGGCTCGTCTTTCATGCCAGTCGTAGCTCTGTGGGCAAAAGCTGCGTCAGGTAGATTGCCTCATAACCACTCTAGTTGCAGTGCAGGAAATATTACCTCAGTAATCTGCAGCAAGAGACATTTCAGCAGGAAATGGCTCCCTGTGCTAGGTTGTATATATGGCCAGGGTTGATTCGAGCTCATAATTCAATGCGGTCGTTGGCACTTTTCATCCTCTGTCTGCTGGGGCTGGGTACTGGCTAAATGACAGTGAAAGCCACAATGGCACTTCCACCATTGCTTTATGACTGGCAGACACCCTGGGGCACTATGACTGGAGTGCTAAGTGAGAACATGGCTGCCAATCACTCTATATTAATCTCCCTGTGATCAAGAGAGACAGCAGACATGAGAAACCTGGAAAGAGAAAGAGCTGGGAAGTGGACCCAGCTGGTGCAAGGCCGACAGAAATTAGCTTTGTGTCCATTCAGAGCGTCCAAGTGCTTCACACTCACCTCCATACTCGAGCAGATACACACACACACACACAAAGCCACCTACAAACAGACATTGGAGGTCAGTTGTCTATTGCCTTTTCTGTATCATAACACATAATATAGTACGCAGGGGGTATATTGGGACTTGTTATGTGGGGGGCTCTGTGGTTTCAGGGTTGCCATGAGTGCACATGTGTGTGCACATAGACTACAAAATCTGATTGATATCATTTGACAAACTGTAAATAAAATATAAAAGCCACAGTAGTTTACTGTATTTTTGCACAGTATATTATATTAATATAATTATTATAATTATAAATAATTATATTAATATATATATTTATATAATTCATATTTTTACAGTATAATACTGTGTTTTAGGCCTAAAACACAGTAATCAACATAATACTGTAGAAAATAACAGTTACAATTATGATACTGTAGAAAATCACAGTAACCATTATGTTACTGTAGAATATCACAGTATGGTTACTGTGATTAGCAATGATTGTAGCAGTGGGATGTCAGAAAGTCCACTTTATCCATCTATGATACCATCTGACAACTTAACACCAAGCAAAAACAGACAAGAACATGAGCACTCTTCAAAAGAAAATCCTTTAAGGTAAAAAATTTTAAAAAATAAATGACGCTGTTCAAATTTGAGATCACATGACATTTTTCTTTGGCTCAACCAATCAGGTCATGTCTTCACAGACAGCCTGTCATGACCTGATTAACACTGAGACAAATTTAAAAACTGAAACTAACAGCCTGCAGAACATGGATGTATAAAGAGAACAAGTTAGTCAGTTCTTGTGGTAGTTGTGCTTGTTATACTATATGCCTGTTTTTAGATATTTTATATTTATATTTTATATTTATTTTACCTTAACCATAAGCACCTCAGCAGTCATCTGCTTAGATCTGTTCCCATGTACTAACTCACACAAACAATGTTGTCTCTGTTGTGTAGGTTTCTTAGTTTTCACAGAGAAAACAGCACTTATAGGTTATAGAGTTGTTGTCAATTCAGTATTTGATTATCACTCATCAGGAGAACCTGAACCTGAGATCCTGTGTACGACCAAATGGATGCTGCTGAGGGAGACCTGACCTCACCAACACCTCAGCTGCCATCTTCACATTTTACTATACGCTCACAGTTGAATATCAGGAGGAAACAATGACATCGCTGGAATCTGTTCAAAAGGTATTGCTCATCAACATTTTTACACCACATCCTATTTCCTTTAGGTTCTTTTTACTTGCATTTTCTCTATGATTGTTAAGATTACTATTATTATTGTATTTAAAGGTTTGTTGCAATTGGTAAATAAAATCTTGTTAGGTGTAGCCTATTCAGTGTTTCCCCTATAATTGTACAGTCCTGGTGGGCCGCCAGGCCAACAGGAACCCCCGGCCAGGCCAAAAAAATATTTTTTTCAATGCCAATACTAACACCTAATATCCATTAATTCGGAAATCATTAGCGTTTGGGAGCCTCTGTGCAGCGCTGTTCCGAAATGTGAGTTAATATCTGTGGCATTGCCTTGGAAACTCTTGGTTTTTTCAATTCCTTTTATGGAATGGGGCAGTGTGTATTTCGTGCGCGTAGCGTGTGAGAGGTTATGTTAAAGAGCCAGTGACGGTGAATGCAAGCAGAGCAGAGGAAAAGGTTAGCAGTAAGTTGTCAACCTGGCAGTAAGTGTACAGTACAGGCTACAGTATGTCAGTTAATAAATGCTGCAGCTTGTCAAGACCAAGAAAAGTCAGGTCTGTTGTTTCCACAACTGCTGGAAAACGAAGGGGGTTAACTCCAAAGTTAGCAACAATGGATTGACCTAACCTGAAGATGCTAAACAGAGAAATAAAGAACGGAGAAATGTGTGGCTGCTGACTCTACTGAGTTTTATTCTGATTGCTCTGCCCCAGTGTATGATATCAGGCATGTGTGAAGTCATCATTTCAATTACATGACACCATGGATGTATAATTAGAGCTGGACAGGGCACCACCGCTCAGCCTTGCAGCCAGTTTTTCCCAGTGACCACTTGCGGTACTGCAGCTATCCCTGTGTGGCCCAAAAAGCATTTTCCCCATAAACCACCACTGTAAAAGAGACGTTTGTAAAACTTTTGACAGGACACCTTGAAATGCAAACATCAATTATGACTCTTTCTATTATGAACTTTTGATCTAGGGAGGTTTTATATTTCCTTCCTTAAAACTTTCCTTGAGCTAAGAAAAGCGATTTAAAAATCTGTGACGTCATCACAATGCAAAGTCTATGGGCCAAGCAGGAACTTCTTGGTGCATGCGCCAGCCAAGCGATTCCTATAGGACTGAATGTGTGCCATTTTTAGTCCAGTATCCAGCTCTTATAATACACCCATGCATGACACCCCAGGTTTAATGTGACAGCTGTCCTATTCATTAGCATTTGGTATAAAAAGGATACATTTGAGCTTAGGTGTCCCACATTACACTAATTCACCCTATATTAAACTTCACTCAGCCTTTTTGCATGTTGTGCTGTTGCACATACATGAACCACAATAACAAGTGCACATGGAGACGCCCACACAGTCCGTGCACCTAAGACCTCCTGCAGTTGGCATTTATTAGTGAAAATTCCACTGAGGGTGCAAAATATTAAACCGAAGGCGCAATGCTTGCTTTTGCACCCTTGTAAAACTGGTGACGATTTATGCTTCCTTGTCGAAAAATGCTTCCCTATCAAAAAATGCTAGCTTATGTGTTTTCATTTCCAGTTGTGTATATCCCATAAAGGCATAACTCTCACAGTATTATGACATCTTTATGCATGTTTTTTGATTACAAACAGGGGTAGGTGTACTGTAAGAATATGGGGAGCATATTTCGATACTCTGTTATAACATCTTTATTTAAGATATCAGGGGTAGCATATTTCGATAGAAATACTGCTCTCACTACAGAATCATTTTATATCACACCACTACTCATTCCATGTAAAGTTTTAGAATATGGGGCCTGACCACTGAGGAGGAAAATTTACAGATATTTACAAAATAAAGCAAGAAGTCGTTGCTTAGGATAGATAAGCCATCAATCAAGAACCTATGGATTTCACATACCTCTGCTACTGATATGCTATTGCTGTGGTAAGTGCACTAGAATGACAGTCTGGTTTCCATGGTAACAGACAACCCCATTCTCTGTTTGAGAAGGAAGGTTAACCGCTAAAACAGGAAGTAACACTGGCTGGAGTGGGGCGTTTGGTGTGTGTCAGTGCAAAACTTTGGTAGGCCCCTGTGAATGAGGAACCTGCACCGCACAAAAAAGTCAGATTCATCAGACTGTTAAAGATGAGACCAGTTGACATCTTACAAAAATCAGTGTGTAGTCGGGGTCACATTTCAGATGTCTATGAGTTAACAGCTCCATCAAATAGTGATTTTTCCCTCTAAACTTCTCACATGGTTTCATTTCAATAAAGGTTCAAATGATCCAATATTTCACCTAAAAATCAAAGATTAGAGAAAAAGTCCAAAAACTGAAAACAGATTTGTGTCTCAGAACTTTTTTTCTTCTTTCCTCTCCTAATAATTGTCTCACGACCCCTCAGATTTATCTGGTGACCCTTTGGAGGGGCCCGGCCCCTCGGCTGGGAACCACTGGACTAAACTGGCTCACTGTATGTGAGGTGGTTCAAACTAGCTCCACCTCCAGCAGCTTCAACAGTAACATGACGCTTACACACTGATTCACTTCACTATTAATAATATAATGATGTCATATATAATAATATATAAGTCAGAGGGACCAAACTAGTACTTTTTACTTTTCAAGTACATTTTGCTTCTAATACTTATGTACTTTTAATTAAATATGATTTTTCAGTGGAGTATAAGGATCTGAATACTTCTTCCATCACTGTCTGCTGCACATATTTTCAAAATACACTTAATATTTTATGAAGACAACCTGTAGGTAACCAAATAAGACAAAACTTGGTGTTGTACTGTGTGAATTCATCACTCACTACACCCAAATGAGCTGTAATGGTTACCAAAACTAACATAGAGGATGTAATTATGTGCCGATGGCGATTCCTTTGTTCAGTCATTGCTGTCTGAATATCAGCTAGTCATATGACAGCACCAGACACAATCTGGCGGAAAGAAACCCCAGAGCTTTCTTTAATACACTGCGCGGATGGCGCAGACTGTTGGTCCGCCCCTGTTGGCATTCTACGGATATTTCGCAAGAGCCGTTGGTGAATAAGTAGCCCTTCGTGCGTTGACGTAGAGCAGACGTTTTTTTTTGGTACCGAGCGGAGAGGAGATGCACACGGCACTCGAGTGAGGTAACTATATAAAAAAAAACGCATTTGTTATCATTCACTCCCACAACATGGACCCGGGCAGCGTTTCGATACAACGTGTATAGTATTATACATCACAGTTGGGAACACTGACTACTAAATATTTGACAGCATTGTTAACGTTGCTCTTTCCAGGCGGTTAGCTAATTTCCTGTGTCGTCTGCTAGCTGACGTTAGCTGGTTGAACTGTTGAAGCGTATGTGACTCTTTTTTTTTTTAACAGAAACAAACGGGCTGGTTGGTTTTTGGACTTGTTTCTAGGGTGGTTCTCCTGAGCCGGCTCGGTTTTTTGGATAATTGTGAATGTTGTGTGCCGGTGATTGTATCGCTTCATTAGTTTTTTTTAGACGTTGCTGTTTTTTGTAGGCACGTTTCAATGACGAGGAAAGCTTCCTCACCACGTGCAGTGTAGCGAGCGCTGTCCATTGAGTAGACCGAGGCAGGAGGCAGGGCTGCCGGCCTGTCTCCTAAAGCAAGACTGACTTAGTTGAGTTGTGTCTGAAATGTCAGTGATTCCGTCTTTCTGTGTATTAGAGACTTGATGAATAGAGATTGTATTTATTTTTGTTTGATTTTTTTTTTTTTTTTCCATCTGAGGCCTTGGTCTCACAAATGTGAAGACATGAAACATTTGCACATAGTTGTTTGTTGTAAAAAATCATTCAAAAAGAAATATGGACAGTTGTGATAACAATGTAAATAGTTTTGTTTTTCTGCGCAATGGAGACTCAATTATTATTATTATTTTACCTAAGGCCTTGGGCTGTATGTGAATACAGTAAAACTTTGCACATAGCTGTTGAAATGGATAAAATGTTAAAAATAAAATTCTGTTGTGCTTTTTATTCTGACTTCTTTGTCTTATAACTTTTTATTAGGTCATGTGACCATCACTACAGCATATATATTCAAATAGCTCATGTGGTGAGGATGAAAATGCTTGTAACTCACAGCACTGAATTCATATAAATGTAATTTATATTAAGAGAGTTGAGGCGCCAGTAATAGGAAAAAAATGGCTTAGAGTCAAGAGGATTAAAGTGTAATTTTCACTGATCTTGTGGAGAATGTATGGCATGCATGGGACCCTCTACTGTGAAGTGGCTTTTGATCATATGCTAATTTAGCATTCAAGTTCAGAATCAAAACCAGGTTTATTGCCAAGAAAGTTTGCACAAACAGGGAATTTGCCTTTGTGTTGTGGTGCATAACAGTCAAAAATATACACAGAATTAAATAATCCTGAATAATATAAAAAGAGAAAGAAAGAAAATAATAAAAAATATGTTTAATATATTTGTGAGAAGAGCTGCTACAGGTTGAAATTTTAAATCAAAGACAATGAAATAAAGCGTAATGTGTAGATGTTCATAATGTAATGTGTCATGTTAGATCAAGAAAGAAATTTTCGACAAAAAAAGATGTAGAATATATTCTAAGTGAGCTGCTACAGGATTAAATTTTTATTTGAAGAGAATGAAATTAAATACTTAGCAGGAATGTGCAAATGTACATAGTCTAAACAGTATATGCAGTGTGCAATTAATAATATAACTGGCGTTAATGTAACGTGCCATGTTAGATCTAAAATCACATATATGCAAGTGTAAGGTTATGAGATTTTATGTTAATATAACATGTAATGTACATGAGTGGGATAGAGTCTGTGCATTAGGGGTCCTTGACCTTGTTGATGAGGCCGGCTGCAGACAAGAAGAAACTGTTCTTGTGGTGTGACAAACCTCAGCCTCTTGCCGGAGGGCAGCGTTTCAAAGACTTTATGTCCAGGGTGTGAGGGGTCGGCCATGAACTTTCGTGCTCTCTTCAGTGTCCTGGAGGTGTGCAGGTTTTGGAGGGAAGGCGGATTGCAGCCAATCACCCTCTCAGCACAGCGGATGATACGCTGCAGTTTGCCCTTGTCGTTGGCAGTTACAGCAGCGAGTACCAGATGGTGATAAAGGAGGTGAGGATGGACTCAATGATGGCGGTGTAGAAGTGCACCATCATTTACTTTGGCAGGCTGAACTTCCTCAGCTGCCACAGGAAGTACATCCTCTGCGGAGCCTTCTCGGTGAGGCTGCTGATCTCCGGGGCGATGACGATTCCCAGGAAGTGGAAGGACTCCACGGTGTCGACTGGGGAGTCACACAGGATGATGGGGGCGGGTGGGGTTGTGTTGGTATATCTCGATATAAATTTTATTGTTGATGAGCTTAATTTACAGAAAGCTTTAGAGTAAATTATTGCTAAAAGGTGTGTCATGGAACATCTCTAATGGATTCACAGAGAGCGGTTGTCTTTTTTTTTATTCACGCTTATTTATAAGTTGACCTGAAAGTCTGGGTAGAATAATGAACCCTAAGCAGAGCGAAACACGTCATCTATACCTCTCCCATCCCAGTATGACAAGAATAATACAAAGGAAGTTGTGTTAAGTGCTATCAGGAGATTATCACATGTTATGAGTTTTTCTATATGTTCACTGTAAGGCCTGACCGATATTGGATTTTTGGGGCTGATACCGATATCGGGAGTAAAAAAAATTCTGATGTTGATATATCGGCCAATAATCTTATATATGTATATATGTATATATATATATGTGTGTGTGTATATATACACACACATTTTTTGCAGTGATCCCCTCACATGTGTTTATCAAACACTTGTGACAAAGATATGTAATGGAGGCATGATATTTCACAGTTTAACGGTAAACTTTATTGTAGAAAATGACATCAGTGCACTGAAACAGTAAACTTCACCGGGAATTTAATAATTATAAACAACTATAAATAAATAACAAATGTTCGTATATATTAAGCTTGAATTAAGAAAAGGATCAAATATACATAAAATGCTGCCTATATAACTTAGAAATAATAACTAAAGAAATAAAAAAATCGGACAACATATACGCTGATACCGATATATCTGTGATAGGCCAATTTCAGCTGATAATATCGGCTGACTAATATATCGGTCCGACTCTAGTTCATTGTCTTTAAATGCAAAAAGGTCAATCATGTGAAAGCCCCTCAGACAGTTTACTTCTACAGTCTTCTGCAGGGTTACACAAGAGTCTACATTACACATATCTCAATTAAAACAGTATATAAGGAGTACAATTTAATATATAAGAAGTCAAATTCCCATTACAGGTGTAATTTCTTAATAGTGTGCTGATGGAAGATCATGTGAAACAGCGGTTATTTATTACATATTGACAGAAATTCATCTTGTAAGATATGCATTTATTTGATTATGCTGAGTCACATGACATGACATTCTTATTCTGGTTCATTAAACTAATACATTTGCAGCGCAACAGTAAAATGTCAAACTGCTGGTATATGAAAACTTTTTAGGGATGCCATCCGTGATATGTAAGTTTCGCTTTTTTTTTTTTAAGGAATCTGTAAAACAAAAGTTGAACACAGTTCCCATCCTCTAGAGTATCCTCACGTTATCCTCGATGGTTTTCATGAACTTAAAAGAAAACTCCACTGATTTTAGCATCGCGCTACAATTATTCCACTCATTCCTCCCTGTCAAAACCCGGCGCTGCTGCGTTGTAGATCTGGGTGTGTTATGCTAGTAACAGATAATGTGGCCATAAGCCGCTAGCTTCACAGATCTAATAATCTCACTTCTTTCTAACTCCACACTGTCAGATTTCTTTTCATTTTCAACCTTGATGTTCCTATCCTCAGCTGACGCCGCCTTTTATCAGACTTTGCTCAGCTCCCTCTGGAGCCACAAAAGGCCTTACACTACTTTTCTCACATATGCAGTACAATAATACGCAGAAATATGAAACAAGTTCACAAAACTCTTGCAATTGACAAAGTTCACTGTCTTAAGAGTACTAAAGTATGTTTCCATCCACTTCTTTTTTATTTTTTTATCCCAGCATATGTCAAACAATATCTCACTGTTTTGTAGCAGTGGTAGAAAGGTTGGCTTATTGATAAAGAAACAATAAAGACTGATGGACAACTTATTTTTTGCTTGCTTCCAGTTCTACTGTAGAGAAAGCATCAACTTCTTTCTGCCACTCACTGTTCGGTGTCTCCACTCTACTGTAAAGATGGAAAAATAAACAGTGAAGGTTTGTGCAATCCATTAAATCACACATCAGTCATATAAATGTCACCTTATATAGGACTTTAGTATTGAATCAAATTTTATATTTTATTTATTTTCAGTTTGGGAAATTTGCTTAAAACGTACACGACATTTGCAAAGGAAACAATACTGCCGATTGAAACTATACATGAATCCATTTAGCTTTACTTTGGTCCGACCTAGTGGAGATAAATGATCGCTCTACTCAGTTAACAAGGTAGTTATATGTAATATAACAAGTCATTAAACTCGGTCGCAAAGCTCCATCCATCAACATCCACAAAATGTGAGCGTGTGCCGCTCGTTCACATGACAAGCTTTACAAAACACTCCATTTGTCAAGGTCATGTTTTGCTGGCATGTATTGTAGCTACAAAAATAATATTTCCATTGCGGTTTGGTGACACCTGACCCAGAATAATAACCATCTGTGTTTTCCCCCCTCAAACAGTAGCATTTTAGCTTTTTAGTGGTTAAAGCTGCAGGGGGCAGAACACATTTAGTGAAAACAGAAGACATTTGATGAAATGAAATGTACTTGATAACTAACTCACAAAGTTAAAAGTGGGTCATAGTATGTAGAATGACAACAGTCATCCTTTATTAGCTGTGAAAAGCTGATCAACACAAAACAACCACAGGAATAAAAAATTACAGATGCACTGGTTAAAGGTTTCCTGTGCAGGATTTTCCTAAAAAACAATGTAACGCATACAAAAGTAATCCCTCACAATCATCATTTATGACCAACAAGAAGTGTGTGGCGGTATATTTATCTACAGAGACTCTGCCCTCTGCCTGTATTTTCTTATCATTGGCCAATAACAACGTGCAGGGTGTGAGGTCGGGACTTGTAGCGTGGCGACCAGGTTACATCTCCTCTGCTCTCCGCTCTGCTCTCCGTCTCTGTGTCATGGACGTATAAAGAGCCGCAGGTCCGTGTTTCAGCTTGACCGAGGGCGGGGCTGAGCTACACACACACACACAGAGCAGAGCAGAGAGGCCACAGCGGACAGGACGAAGCTCCGCATTCACACTAAATCTGGCGATGCGGCACCTCCCCGCAGGGTCGTGCAGGGGTTTGGCCGTGTTTATTTGTGCTGTAGAACGTAACCCGCAGTAAAACAATCGGAAAATAACGTTTTAGTTGTCTGATTCACGGCTTTGTTCTCGCCTTTTCATTCACTCTCTAGCTCTCTCGACCATCTCTGCTCTGCTCTGCTTCGCCGTGTTCACAAACACACAGCTGTGAGATTCATGATAATATGCTGACCTGTTTGGTGACTTATCTTCTTAGTGTTAATTTTCCTGGTATTAACCGTTCTGTCTCATTAGCCGCCGTCAAATAAAGCGGACAAAGAGATATTGTGGCGTCAGGATTAGAGAAGATCCGGTCTGCTATAACACCGTTAGCTTCAGCGTCGACATGTAAATCCTCTATATTGATTTAAATCGATTACCGCCACATATGTAACATATGTGCCTCCATTCGTGCCAAGTGGATGATTTATCTCACATTCTGTTGAACGTTAATTATATTTCGAGGACTCTAGAGTTCTCACTCAACATGCATGACATGGGAAAGGGCTTCAATTAAACGGGCACTTCAGCAAATTAGGTTTTGCATTTATTTGAAGTCGGGGCACTCACAAGAGATGGATTAAATAAAGATTGGTCAAAATTGAAGCCACAGAGGCAGAGATATCCTTACTTTTATTCTCTTAATACAAGTCAAGTTCCAAAAAACGCTCAATCTTATATTTTCCACAGCTTTTGTTAGACTCCCCTTGTTGTTAAACGCTGCCTTTCAAACTCCACGTCCCCTTTTTTTTGTAGAGCAGCCTTTCTGTTATAAATTAGCAGTCTCATACCCTGACGTTATTTTCTCAGACTCGACAAAGCTCCTTTTAGAGCCACAGAGGACGTTACACATCTGTTTTCTTCAGGATGAGCAGCACTCAGCATGATGAGTAAACTGGCTTGTGTGTTGAATTCCTCTTTAAGATGTAAGCCTACTTTATGATTGCAGCACAAAGCTTGAAAGTATAGCTTAAGGATATTATGTGGAGACTCGCATTTTGTCATTGTGAATTTTAAAATGCTTGCAGTGCCACATAAATACATTTTGTAATGGAGTAAACAGCCTCCAAAGGTCAGAAGGCTGCAGCCCAAGAAGTACAGTTGTGTGCAGAATGATATGGATGCATGGCAGTCCTGGGGAAGAGACTCAGGAAACACTGACAGATGGTCCTCCTGACGATTAACTATAAACCTTGTCTAAAAAATGACATAAGGAGAAACAAGGAGAACGTTGTTGGAAAATGTTTGAGTGAAACATTTCTTTAACCTCAGAGTGCAAGGGCTTCATTCGACATTTTTATGAACTACCATCTTTTGTTGAGCTGAAGTGCCTTTTTGCATTCATTAGTCTCTTGGTTATAAGCCAAGGTCCTAAGTGTATGTCAGGTAAAAGTGAACCAGAGCTGAAAACTAGAGATCTACTTCATCTTCCTCTTTTAAAAACTCTTATAAAATGCTACCTTACAGTGCAAAGACTCAGTGAAAAATCGCCGTTGCTCCCCGCTTCAGGTTTCAAGTAAGAATTTGTCAACATGGGCCTGGCTGCTCTGTTTGTTTTAGTGCTCGCAATGTCCACAGTCTGCTACATGTAACAGCGTTCCCACACTCCTGCTGTTTATAACACAGCCTTCAATCCAGACAGTACCATGAGGCTGTCTTCCTCAGTCTCTAGTTCGTAATCCTTCCCTAAATACTAATGTTATATTGTCCTTAATAGACAAAACATATGTGATTCTGTCACTGTGATTAGAATAAATGTTTGAAGACGACAAGCTGAAACTGTGGTTTGAGTGATGATCAGCCTCCTGCAACCCTTGCACTTTTAACGTCTGGAGTAAAGCTACACTAGTGAAGCAACACCTTGCTTAAGCGTCAAGACATTTACGGAGGTGTGTACGCTTCCAAATTCTTTCCACATCAGATTTACTGCAGCAGAATATCAGAGGCCACACACAGCTGCCAGTAACACCACCGAAACTGCACTCTAGTAATTTTATTTTAACACATAGTACAGTATTTTCAGTAAACATCATGGTGAATTCGAGTCATGCTAGCTAACATTTGTTAACCAGTATGTTCATTGTAACACGAGCCTTGTTTAGGTGGGACTTTGTTGACGAGAGCACCGTTAAGGAGATGTAATTAGACACACCTACCACACTGATGCAAGGTTGCACACTGACTCCAAGCCACACAATGTATTCAAATAGAAAATGTTTTAATCCAAGTGAGGCGCACCATTGCAATATTTAGTTTTAATTACTACTCTTGGCTCGAGCACTGTATTTACTTCAGCGTGCACAGATTTATTGTTCCCACTGCACATAAGGCTACTAATCCTGCAAGACGAGACACGGGTCAGTCCAGGGCTTTAAAATGTTTCCACAAACTCAGCCAGGATGCTTTGGCTTCCTTAAATGAAATGTTTGGCTGAAATATGTGTTTTGTTGATTTTTGTCAAAGTTTTCAGTGCAATATTTTCTCATTTGAATGACCGAGGAGGTCAAGGATAACACTGTGGCGGGGCTCGCTGATGCATTTCACACATTTCAAGTCGCTGGTTTACGTCAAGACAAAACAGTGAAATGTGCAGAATGTCACAGCAGAAGTGCACATGTAGCCTTACACACACATATACACCATGAGAAGTTAGTCAGGTGGTTGATCTGCTCAAACACACATACACATACACATTCCCTCTCTGAGCCTCACTCCTCCCTGCACAAATTAGTGAAGTCACTGGACTCAAAACACTCAACCTGTTACTTATGTTGGTGCTGGGGTGAACATTTTGTAACTCCTGTCTTTTTTTTTTGTTTTTTTTGGGCTTATTTGTGACTAGAGGTAAGCATCACTCTGTGTTTTGCCAAGATGTTATTCCTCTTACATCTCTACAGCGTCCTCTTCAGCTGATTGTTCTGTTTACTTGTCTGTAACTCGTCCGGCCTCGCGGTCTTAAACTCTTTTCGCACTGTGACGAACATGCTTCCAGGCCACAGAGCATCAGCTATGCACCTGCGTCTTGCCACAGTGATCTCTCGCTGTTATGCATCACAACTCCTTGATTCCACCCGAGGAATTCAGGACTATATACAGCATTTTCCATCAGCGACACTGTCTAAATGACTCCAGTGGCTTCGACCTGCAAAACCTTGAGCTTGATGTCGTGTAAAGGGGCTGTCTGACTCGGTAAGAAGTTCAGAGAAGTTGTGGCCTGTTTAGATGAGTTTTTTTTATTTGAACCTGCATGTGTCATGGTAGCCCAAAGCCTAATTTAACACCACAGAGGGCTGCAGACTATTTGCTGCACAATATAGTGTACATTTCTCTCTCACAGCCTACTTGGAAAGGTTTGACTTCTTAGTCATTTATTTGTCTTCTGAGTCAGTTGATGGGAGGTGTGTTCAGGATCAGCTCCTCCTGAAACATATCACCTATCAACTGTGCTGTTAAAAGATAAAGGCTGTCTACATTTCTGTGAGTATGTCAGGTACTTGAGTCAGGAGATTTACAGATCTACCACACAGCTTATGACAAATTCCACAGAATAGCTACTCTTAATCAGAGGATTGCTAGTTTGACATGTCAAAATGACTACTGTGATCATTGTGTAGGTGTTTTGCAGAGATGGGGTGTGGTTGTCCATGTTACGATAAAAGCAGTATATCCTGTAAATACTGGGCGTGTACTTACCTGCGCTTCTTGTAGACAGTTGAGCTAAGCTGTAATGATTTCATATTCTGTCTGGCAGTGTTGGTAATGTTTGCGTCTTAGGTGATCTGATCACAAGCGGACAGCTTTGGAGGTGGTCTGAACAATCAGATCGCAATGCGTCCTCAATGCGTCCACCTGTGGAGGTGATCTGGGCCGCACGTGGCCACATTCTTTTAGCAGTGTAAACGCAATGTGTCCTGGGCCACATTGAAGGACCGCCCACTCGGCTGACGTCCAGGCACAGGACGGGCATTGCTGTCTTCCGGTCCGTGTGCGCTCCGCCCAAAGTGTGAATTAAAAAAACCAAATCCACCTCCCGTTTTTCCCGTTCCCCTGACCCGTTTTCATCTTCAAGTCGACAGTTGTAATAGAAATTAAACCAAAACCAGAAAATAACTTGTTTTTCTAAGCTAATCATTGCTGGATAGTTTCCTCTGTCCTGTCAAGTTGCTGACTACAGTTTTTAGTTTTGCTTCGCTGCTCAACATAATGATGTCAGGATTTATCAGGAGGACGGCTGCTTTACTCCAAACAGTCTCACTGGATGAACCTGGACTGTGTGTGTGTCACACTGACCTTTTGTATGTGTTGAAGAACACAGAACATTAATTAAGATAAGATCCGGACCGATCCTGTCGGCGTGTCTGGAGATTTAAATATCAATGAAGTTACGCTGCTGTGCCTCGTGCGTAAATGCGCACAGCAGCGTCTCTAAATGGGAAGACGCAGCTTTCGGGAGATCGCTGCATATAACTCTATATTTGTTATATCATTTTGTGTTAAGACGCAACACTAGAGCAAATCAATAGGATGGGCATTTGATTTTCTGACTGTGTATTTGTTTATTCTGTTGGACGGAGGATACACGGACTCCCGCTCCTCCTGCCGTACGTGTTTATTTGCATATAGAGCGGGGAAGTGAGCGGTCACTCGAGGCGCATGTTAATGCCAGGTGTAAACACGGCTACTGTGCAGCCTCATCAGTGCTGAATGAATTCTTAGGAGACACTGTGTTAGGTGAGCTGAAAACAGTTCGCACACTGTTATTTCTCAATCTTTCATGCATTTCATGATCCTACAGCTGATCGTCATCCTCCAAGACTTCCACAGACCATCTGCTTGTGAGCCGGATCCATGTGGTAGCTGACATCTGCCCTGTCTTGCGAGCCTCAGGCCCTGCTAAGAAAACCTCCAGTCTGACATGTTTGTATTTTTCAGACTCATGAACAAATTGTGATTTTACTCCCCACTTAGTGCAAGCTTTCGGTCATATAGCTCCCTGGCTTAGCAGTATGGATAAAGAAATGGAAACTTTGTTTTTTCCGAAGCCCCGGGGAACTGCCTTGCTTTTGTGGGGATTTATTACATTTCAAAAGGTCATAATAATGTGCCCGCATGGAAAACCATATGTACATTTATTGCATTTTAAATGCACACTGTGTTTTGTTTTTAAAGTTATAGTACCCTAATGTGAAGGAAAATTGCCACTCAAAACAGTTTATTTGAAAGTAGTTTGGATCTGGTTCTAGGGTGGAAAAATATCCACAAAATACCCATGTGGGATATGGATGTCAAAATTGGCCAAAAATGAGGTTAGATTGGGCTATTTCTTCAGAAATAACACATAGATTGGAACCATTTGAATATCTATTTTTGCGCATTATGTCCATAAGAGGGCAAACCAATACAATGAGAGACATAACTACTTGTATTGGTATATTTATTTCAACATAAACATGTCTTTTAAAATATCTACATACCTACACATTCCACAATAAATAAATAAAATGTCCCTTACTGTAAAACTTGAATGATTCGTAATCGATATGTTATTCGATATTCTAATTTTTATACAGGTTAAGTAATATATTCATACCGGTTATCAAAATCTGAAGTATTTCCAAACTGGGCTTTTTAGATCCCTGAGTGCAAATCACGCTCTCTGCGGCCGAGTCGGGTTGTGAACTCTCTGCCGTTGTTGTTGAATTATTCGCATGTTTCAGCTCGACCTTCGTTTCATTTTCAATCAATGAAAGTGACGTTGTGTGACTCCCGTCCTTCACGCAGAGCATTCAGTGCAGCGGCCCACACGAAAAGTCGTGAGACAAACAGCCGCGCTAGTGCTGCTTTTTTTTCCCACAATTGAATGTCTGTTTCTTTCAATTCAATTATGTAATTGAGTTTAGAATATTTGTTGACAGCCCTACCATGGGTTAATTGAATTCATATAAAACCC
Source organism: Thunnus maccoyii (assembly GCF_910596095.1). Lineage (NCBI taxonomy): Eukaryota > Metazoa > Chordata > Actinopteri > Scombriformes > Scombridae > Thunnus > Thunnus maccoyii. The sequence continues at coordinate 8,743,770 of NC_056543.1, forward strand.
TCATCAAGGCAATGTAAACTGGTTGCCTCTTTGCTGAAAACCTCAGGATCAGTGGCGAAAGATCAGACCCTATTTATCTACTTATCTTTTACTTGTTTTGCAACAATAAATATGCCATTTTTTAAATACCAGAATAGATTTAAGGCTTCATTCCTTTTTCTGTTTCCCTGCAGACACCGGCTTGAGACTTTGATAAGAAGGATGTGTATGGTCGTGTGAGAATCATATGAAGCAGCTTAAGGGCCAAAGTCAGTTTTTTTTTTTTTTTTTTTTTTCCCCCTTGAAAGAAAAAAAACAGGGTTCCTGTTGTCATCAATGACCTGGAAAAGATGTGGCATAATTTTTTTGAGCACATAGCAATGTATAGAGAAATGTTTCAGAAATGTCAAAAATGAGATTATTTGAAGTTTTATAGCAGAAGTTTTCCAACTATTTAACTTTGTTTATTAGTTTTATCGACAGTTAGAAAATATGTCAAAGAAAAAAAATTAAAAGACAACCTCGAATGGCTAAAAATGTCTAATAACAGCCAGATAAACATGATTAAACTGAACATTAAAGGAGAGAAAAAAACAATAACTTCTTAAATGTTTCTCCCTGCAAATTGCCGTTAAACTCTAACGGCATACAGTATCCAGTGGAGAACTCAGTGAGGTGTCCTTGCAGCTACACAGTAAATAATGAAAGGAAAAAGCCTGTTAACTACGCGCTCCAGTGCCACGGTTTCGTCCTCCATAAGTCCTCACACATGTCCAGTAAGGACTTATTATTCCAGTCTTCCCCAGCGGATGCTCTTCCATGTCACCAGCCGTCATCAGCTGTCTTTTCCAACTGTTGCAACAACATTTCTATTGCTTGTTCTTTGTATCTCAGGTCAAGGATAGTTACCAAACAATACAGGGGCTCTGTATTAATGTGACGGGATTGCTGGTTTACCGCCTCCAGGCGAGTGTCCTTCGATGTTTTGACAAACTGGTCTGAACTTTCTTTTTTCACCTGATGTTTCAGCAGTTCAACAGAACGGATCACGTCAGCTGTTGTGGCTGCAGCAGTTTTATTAAGTATTTAAAATTTAGCTTTAGTCGCTTTTTTTAGTCTGGATTTAGGCAGTTGAACTCCGTTTTAATTTCAGTCTAATTTTAGGCAATAGTTTTCATGATACTGTAATAGATTTTACTGAAGGATATTTCTCCTGACAGTAAAACTTCCATTGAGAAGTAAACACACCTCGAACTATGTGTTCAGTCATTTAGGCTGCAAATGTGTTACTGACTTACTGAACTTCTTTCATATATCATAGAAAAATTAATGTCTACAGTTTGTTAGTCCCAATGGAAACACTGTCATAGACACTACTTTGGCAAAATACAGTTTTAAGTCGCAGCCCAGGCAGCGAACCTCCTGCTCCTCCATAGCTTTAGCCACATTACCTGCATTATCCCTTATCGCAACGTGCACATTCTTCTTTGCCAAATTTCACTTTCTAAGCATGTATTTGAACGTGATAATGTGTTCAGAATAGCCTGCTTCAGCTCCAACTCTTCCATCAGCCACTGAGCAGTTAATCTGCTAGTGGCGCTAAAATCAGATATCCATATGTGAGTTGTAAAGCCAGTGTGTCACGTGTCTGTTGTAAATATGTGTGGTGCTGATAACAGAGAAAGTTGACACGCCTACCAAAAAAAAAAAAAAAATAGCAGCAGGTTTGCAAATGTTCAACGAGTCAGCAGAATCCACGATCTACAACCAAAAAGGGTGAATCATCAAGTACCATGAATTCAATTATCATGTTGCACTGAATTCCCACAAGGTGGCTGTATAAACCAGGTAAAGGAGGGAGAATGAAGCTACTTTGGTGTTTTGTGACCATGGTTCACTGTGTTTTAGGCTATTGAGAGAATTAGTTTGTTCCCAGTCATATTTTTTTTGGAGCAGACTTCATCTGCCAAACTTTTCAACAAAGTTTTCACACCACTGCTAATGCTAATGTGACGGTTTATACTGATTTATGTCGGTTTTACTGCTTATATTGACTCACTTTTGTCTATTATTGTGATTACTGTCTGTCTTTCTAACCGAAGGCCCACTGTAGACATTTCAGTCCTTCTAAACTTCACACTTGTCCTTGGTAAATTTCCCGCACTTCTCAAATGCCTCCTGGATCGACACGGCTGCACCTGCTACTCATGTTTTCTTGCTAACGCTAGCGGCTTCATATTCTTTAAATACATCGTCGCCGTGACATGTGTTTTAAATAACCAAATGAATTTGTAGCATAGAAGTTGGTCACACTCTTCCCTCCTCGTGCTACCTCAGCTGAACATTTAGTACATTTCGCAAATCCTCTTGACTTCTCCTGAAACTGAAAAACATCCATCGCAGTGTCACAGGACTGCAGCTGTTTCAAGGAAAGTCTCTACATGATTGGATGTAATTAATGGCTGAAAGTCCGTTATCAGAATAATTTCCTAATTAAGCAGAGGATAATATATTGGCCAACATATCACGCATCCCTATTAGGAGTAGTTGTTGTGATTCTGATTAGGCTGACAGATGCTACTTTAAAATTGAACCAGGCATCTATGTGTTAGTTTCAGGCTTTGTGTTGGTGTTCAACAAGCATCCAAACTTTTGTTTGAGGCAGCTTTGAACTTTTAGCTCCGCATTGTTGAGACAGCAAGAGGAACTGAAAACAGCTGATTTTTTTTTTTTTTTTTTTTTACAGGGCAATACAAGTGACCAACATGAAAACAAACACACACACAAACAAAAAAAACCATATGACACACCACAAGACAAGAGGGAGAACTAGACTCAAAAACAGCAGCAACAATAACAACAACAAGAACAACGAAAAAGCAAGCAAGCAAACAAACAAACAGATAGATTTTTCTTTGTGGTACACATATGTTGAGATGTTTGTGTGTGTAGGTTTCTTGTGTGAAAGATATAGAGAGAAGAGAAAGCCTAAGGGGGGGACAGTAAAGGAAGAAAGAAAGAGAAAATAAATAAATAACATAGCAACAATGCAGCTTGAAGGGCATCTCTGGTTGGGCTCCAAGGACAAAGAGGCGCCGGGGTGGAACTGGGGTGGATCAGGTCAGGACAGCCGGGTCAGGAGAGAATTAAATGTATTTATTTTTTTTCTGTTTTATTTATTTATTTATTATTTACATACAAATTATTTTTAGTGATTACATTTGTTCTGTCTTATCAGCTTGTCAGTCATCTGTAAAGCACTTTGAATTGCACTAACCTGTATGAAAGGAGCTATGCAAATACACAAAGATTGATTGATTGATTGATTGATTAGTATACAAAGTTTCATTGATTGATTGATTGATCAGTACACAAAGTTTGATTGATTGACTGATAGCAACAACAACACTTCCAGCCCTGAATACTTATAAGTCGAGACACCACCACTACAAATGTAAACTGACTAAAAAAAACTAACCACAAAATCCTCACTCGCCAGCCTGTGAATTTATCAGCCTGCGGAGTCGTTCTCTGTCGCAGAAATTGTCGGATCGTTGGTGCGGACTCTTCTTAATTGATTTGTTCAGGAGAGCAATCGAGGGCAGCACAGTCTGGGTCTGGAGTCTTCCCACAACAACGCTGTCAGCTTGTAGGAGGTTGCATGATTTTTTATTGAAAAGTCAATAAAGGCAGTGAATGCAAATTGTACTGTAGTGAAAGTTGTAAACGGAAATTAAGTATCAAGACTGCGCTAACACATACAGTAGATTATAGATCTTCCTGTCAGGACGTTCTTGTACTAATTTGCGACAACACGAGCACTGCTTCAGGTAACCTGCGTCAATGGCACCTCTCCAAAGTAGTGCTATGCAACTTTATTTAAAGTAAGACTTATCTCTCCATTTTATTTTATTTTTTTTCCACAGTGCATGTATCAGAAGAATCGGAAAACCCCCTCATACACTAGCATCAGGACTGGGGGCCAAGCAGGAGGAAACATATTACGGTGAGTAACCAACTCGGTGTGTGTTTTACAGTATAATGATGGGATTATTTGCTTGTCTTACATCATGACGACTCAGGGAAATGAGTTCATGTAATGTGCTGTTCCCTGCATTATTACACCTTTTCATGGAGACAAACATTTGGCCGTGCAGTGTAGTGTCATTTATTATATTGCTGTGAATGTATGCACAAAAAAGTTGAGAGAATTTCTTTTTATGTGCACTCAAAAATTAATCTGTACTGCTTACTTTTTAGATTTGGGTTTGTGTAACTTACTAAATAAAGATTCTCTTGTTTCCTTCAAACACAAACAAAGACTCTAATCAGGAAAACACAGCAGGCTCTGTTGGTGGAGAGAGGGTGTGCTCTTAAAAATAGGCCCTGCTTTTGCCTCATCCTATCTGCTGTGAGGTTCATAGGTCACTGCCGTCTCATGTTTATAAACACTGTTTTGCCGACAGCCGTGAAGTAGGTTTGTAACCACACTTAATGTGTCTGCAGCCTTGAATCAGGACACCATCATACGCTGCTCCTTAACCAAACTTAATTTCACACACACACTACTCGTTGAAGGGCGTGCAGCGGTAAGTAGCCTGGCTTTCAGTTTCTTTATGCAGTTTCAAATGTGAAACGTTTGCTACTGTTTAAGGCTACATGAGGTTCGTGGTTTATAATCTGGATGAGTCGTTATCAAAGTCAAGAAGTTGTTTGTGGCTGTTTTTTTCCCACAAAAAATGTGTAATTTCTAAAAAAAAAAAAAAAAAATTTTTTTAAATAATCTGCATTTTTTACTTTTTGTACTTAACCTATGACTTTAAAGTGTTGATAATAAACACACACTTACACAAGCTCTTGATCTTGGATATGGAGGAGGAAGTCCATAACGAGCTAATAGTCATTAGCTGATAAGCTAAGTTGATGTCGTCTGCACAATGATCAAGGCTTTGTCAAGGCTTTGAAGAATAAACAATGGCTTTGTTTTAGCAAACTGAATCACAGAAGTTTCTCTGTCAAATATTTAAGCAGGATTGATATGTGTGTCAGGGACTGAAATGTTTTGGTTTGGTAGATATTAGATGGAAGTGTTTTCTGCTGAACTGTAAATAGAGTGAGAACAGCTCATTGTAAGTTTATCACCAGTGTGGTCTGTTGTGTGATAACATCTGAGTAATCTTGTTTGAGTAAGTTTGAGATCCTCTTGAGTTTTGTCGTACAAATGATTGCTTCTTTTGGGTTTCCAGAAAGAAATCAATGCACCTATAATGTGCTCTTTTGTGCTGTTGCTGCTTCCACAAACCTACAGTACGTGTAGTTTGTTGATACTCGCCTTTAACAACTGCGAGGGGGATCTATCTCCCTCTTTGTCTTTAACCTTCAGCCCAGTATCTGCGGTCCGCACAACACAGATCTATATCCCTCGTGACGTACATGCTGTAAATCTAGTAGAAACTTTGCTAACAAGCTGACTGCCAAAGGCCTGTTCACATGTGTGTGTCTGGTCTCTGCTGTGTGCCATCTTACCATCACCCTGCAGTATTCCTCATCTAACCTCTCTTTACTCCTCTCCGCCCCCTCCCCTTATGCATCAACCACCCACAGGTTTCACAACAGATCTTGTGAGGATCATTTGACTGGAATGATATTGCTGCTTCAGGCTTTTTGGAGTTGTGGGGTGGAGGGGTGAGGTGGGAGGGGTGAGGGTGGGGGGGGGGGCAAGCAATTTGTTTTCTCTGAAGAGAGTTTATTGTGCTCCAGTAAGCCCCCCCCCCCCTTTCTCAGTTATTAGATCTGTTATTCTAAGCTTAAGGTAGCAGTTTATGCAGTTTGAACGTTGTATTTATGTGCGATGTGCAGGCTTATTATCCCAATTCTCTCTGTGTTTCTTTATAATTATATGTGAACTACCGCTGACCCTGTCGCTCTGATGAGGCTTTTTAGAGCCAATAAGATACCAGTGGTTCGTGTTCATAACATTTGTTTACACAGTGCTCCCACCTATGCGTCCACATAAAAGCTACTTTACCTCTGTTCTTTTACCCATGATAATTTTGAGTTTTGGACTCCATACAGCAAAACATTATGTATTCCTCATAACTAGGACTAATTTTAGAAGTGATCATGTGAGGATATACTGTTACATCCAACAACTGTGTCCTTTCTACTTTGATCCATTATTCAGCATTGTAGTTCCTTAAATTTAAGTGCAATCTCATTGTGATGATTTGAACACTGTGTTATGAGGTTGCAAAAATTCTGCTGTCCAAGTAATTAAAAACTAAACTTATTTTAAGTTTTTGTTTGACACATGAAGAGTTTTTGCTGATGTAATGCATAAACAGGCACATTAATATGATTATTGTTGGTGATTTTTGCACACATTTGCCATTGCATGATATATCAATATGAATATTGTGATGAACAGTGTAGCCCCACTCAACTTTCAATATTCTGGTAATGTGGACTTTTACCGAATTAAATCAGCCTTCTAACGGTAGCATACATCCATTTATGTTGCTTCTCGGGCGCCATTTTTGCCTTCGTGGTTTCAAAACTGGATGATAAGATGTGGAGCAAGTTGTAGCTGCTAGAAAATAACTTTGAACTCCTTATTGAGCTTTATGAGTTTCCTGCCTTCCTGACTGCATCACTAATGCCACGTACAAAACTCTGATGTGCAAAACACTTGAGATTTCAAAATTCGTGCATTTTGAATCTGAGGTCAACAAAGCAATCTGCGTCTGTGTAACACTAGTCAGGAACATAAACTTGGCAGTAAAAACAAATCTGTCAAAACAGTTTACTTGGTTGCTTCATCTATTTTATAATTGTTTATTTCTGACTGACAAATTTTAATACAACAGAATAAGTTTGTTATAATAATGTAAGAATAACAACTGATGTCTAGTTGAATAGAGAATCTTTGTTCATTACCACGGAAACAAATTTCTCCACATTTAATTATCACTTTGTCAAAACAAAACAAAACAAATTCTGACCCTGGAAACAATTAAAAAAATCATTTTGGATTCATAATTACTTTTCTGTTTTGGCAGGGGACCAGAAGTTAGAGGACAATGCGAGTCCACGTGCACACCAAGTTCTGTTTCCTGTGTGTGCTCACCTTCCTCTTCCACCAGTGCAACCACTGCCACGGAGAAGGGCACCATCCACACAATGAACATCACCATGCCGACCATAAAAACGCCCACAGTGACCTCCAGATTTCTGAGGCTCCGTACATGAGAGGAGCCACTCTGTCCCCTGAGTCCAAGAGTCCCGAAGGGGACGCTCTAGAGGAGGAGCAACGCTTCTACATCCAGCAGCTGTTCAGGCGTTACGGCCAGAAGGACCGGCTGGATTTCCAGGGATTTCAGAGTCTGCTGTTTAGCTTGGGTCTGGGTGAAGTCAAAGTAGTGGATGTGGAACATGAAGATCTGGGCCATGACCATGTAGCCCACCTTGACCTCCTGGATGTGCAGGAGGGGCTTCACTCACATTCATCCACCAATGAAGACCATGGTGAGGGTCACAGCCACGGGCGTGGTCATAAACACCACAAGGCCAGCTCGCGTGGACATAATCATGATCACACCAAGATGGAAGACAGTGGCCGTAAACATGCAGATGGACATGTGCAGGACACACATGGTCATGATCACACACATGACAAAGATGAGCACAAACGTGAGCAGGTCCAGGTGCAAGCTATCCACAAGGACCTGTCTTCTCAACCTCACAGTGACCACGGCCACAGTGATCACGACCACAGTGATCACGAACACGACCATAGTGATCACGACCACAGTGACCACGGCCACAGTGATCACGACCATAGTGATCACGACCACAGTGACCACGGTCATAGTGATCATGACCACAGTGACCACGAACATGACCATAGTGATCACGACCACAGTGACCATGGCCATAGTGATCACGACCATGACCATAGTGATCACGACCATAGTGACCATGGCCATAGTGATCATGACCACAGTGATCACGACCACAGTGACCACGGCCACAGTGATCACGACCACAGTGATCACGATCACAGTGATCACGATCACAGTGATCACGACCATAGTGATCACGACCACAGTGACCACGACCATAGTGATCACGACCATAGTGATCACGACCACAGTGATCACGACCACAGTGACCACGGCCATAGTGATCATGACCACAGTGATCACGATCACAGTGATCACGATCACAGTGATCACGACCACAGTGATCACGATCACGACCACAGTGACCACGACCATAGTGACCACGACCACAGTGACCACGACCACAGTGATCACGACCACAGTGACCACGACCATAGTGACCACGACCATAGTGACCACGACCACAGTGATCACGACCACAGTGACCACGACCATAGCAACCACAACCACAGTGATCACGACCACAGTGACCACAACCACAGTGATCACGACCACAGTGATCATGAAAACGATCGTGTCAATCAAACGCAGATCAGCACAGACGCTCCCCCCATCAACCAGCAACAGCCGCCCTCCGCCCAGCTGGAGCCGTCCCAGGTCCCTCAGGAGACGCAGTCTTCTCCTGCCCCGACAGAAAGCCGGACCAAGAGGACAAGAAACCCAGGGGGGGGCAAAAGACAGCGGGGAAGAAACAAAACAAATGGTCACGGAAACGGTCAAAGCCATTCTCACAAAGATAAGAGAGAAGCACCAGTGGAGCCTGTTACCCCGACCCCACCAGCTCTCTACTTGTCTGGTCATTCAGGGGGATTGTCCCATCAGCACGAGGAGGTAGGACTTCAGTTATAAACAGATTCATAGAAATGTCCCCGTTCTCTGTTTTGGTGTCCTGTTTATGACCTTAGCAGTAATACAAAGACTAAAGTTAGTTCCGTAGCTTAGTCAGATTTCATACTTCAGTATTTGATTTTCTTTCTTTCATGCTAACTTTTTTCCGTTTACTCTGACCAGTTTTTGTTTAAGAAGTTTGTTTCACTGTACAAAGAATTCGGGGATTGAAATACAGAGTCCTTCTTGTTACTACTAGTCTGTTCTTAAGTTCTTTTTAATCAATTGGGTTTCAGGAACATCTGAGAATTTAGACTCTGAGTATTTTTGATCACTTATGACACATCCCTTAAAATTATTTTGTTGTTTTTTTTAAACAAAAACATCTTTGGCTTTGTATCTAGAAAATCCTTAAACATTTAAAATGATCAAATGAAGCATTTACCCTATGTAGGTTTGAAACATGACTGTAATAAATCTGCTGTGTGGAATACTGTATGTCTGTCTAGGTTTTCATGGGGGAAAATAAAATTGACCACTGAAACTTAGACCTAAGGAATCTTTGCTTTTACAGCCACTTTTCAAGTTTAGAGGGATTGAACATTTGTTGTTCAAAAGATAAATTTAGCATGAAACACCAAGTAGCAATTTTGTTTTATTACTTCATGTATTACACAGTCAGTAGTTTCTTTCCCTCAAACTGTACTGTCTCCCTCTCCTCTCAGTGTTTGAACCTGACTCAGCTCCTCAACTACTACGGCCTGAGTCCCGAATCGCTCATCTCCCCCAGCCAGTTCACCTATCTGTGTCCGGCTCTGCTCTACCAGATTGATACTCGCGTCTGCATCCGCCATCAGAGGAACGTAGAGCAGGAAGCCTTGGAGCCCGTCAATTCCGGTAAGAGCCAAGTATCTTATTGATCCGATCCATTTCGACTAAAAGAGACAACAACACCACAACAATAATTTCAGAAGGTGTCAACCTCAACGGTGCTAAAAGCCCTTCAGAACTCACTCGGGGTTTACACATTAGAATACGGCTACAGCCAAGAGACAGATAAAAAAAAGCTCTTAGGTTGTCGTTTGGGGTATTCTCATCCCTCTGTTTTACAGTGAGATTATGAAGGGAAGGAAAAGTCAATGCTTATCCTCATTATACATGTCAGGGGTTTGAGGTTTTCCCTGTGCAGTAAGCTCTTGACCTAACCAGTGTACTGTATAAAACTGACAAAAGAAGGTTTGATTTTTGCATTGACAGCGTGTTGACGACAAATGTTCTCTCGGGTCACCTGAGCAGCACCTCGTCCGCTCCGCTTTTTCACTGTAGAGGAAACGCATAGCTGGGCTGTCATAGGTTTAGACTGGCAGAGAAAACCCTGTCACTGATGAACAACCATGATCCGCAGGAGATTTAAGATTTTCACGCACGGATTTCCTACTTCAATTTTTATTAGTATCCCAAAGGAAATTTGGCGTAAAACACACAGGTCACAAGAATATACTGATGTCGATGAGCAGCAACAATCAATAGTCAAGGACATAAAAGGCAATAAAGAAAAAAATATATAATATCAAAAATATTGAAGAAAAATAGAGTATTTAAATAAAGCTATATAAGAAAATAAAAAGAGCAGCAGATCAAGCCAAAGATAGAAACCCTACTACCACTGGGTACATAAAAAGTTGAATATAAAATGAAGACAGAAGGTGGAAGAAAGAAATAAAACATTGAGATATTATTATAGATGGATATTATTAAAACACTGAAATAATGGATGAACTAACAGTAAAACTAGTGTTAGGGCAACATGTATAGTGATAAGAATTTGGTCTCAAAGTACAAAAAAGTCAACTGTAAGTTATCGTCTTTATCTGGTGCCGTCGGCCAGAGGAAACCTTCATCTTCATTAGCGGGAAACCACAGAAACCTGGAGCTCCTCTCTCTGGTGGCAGAAACCTGAATAATAGGATGTTTATTTGACCTAATCAAGACATATTTTCTCCTGATAAATACTGAAGTGAACCAGGAAATGTAACCATAGTCCCCAAGGTTTTCCCACTATTGTTTGCTGAATCTTTTCTCATTTTCAGTACATCAATAGGGCAGTGGGCGAGGATGACTTCTTTTTTCTCATTTTCTGCTATCCTGAGCAACAGTAAACACTCCCCAGAGCATAATTTGAACGCTGACATTAGTTTTAAAAAACAGGATATTGAAAATCAGGCCCAGTTCCTTTTAAGTAATTTGATTGTGCATCTGAAACTCCAATAGACGGTTGCAGACTAATCTCAGGCTTCTTGTATTTCCACCCTGCCGAGACTTAATTAACTTTTATTTACAGATGAAGAAAACATAATGTCTGACAGCTCTGAATGTGAGACAGCAGACCTCTTAACTTTTCCATTCAAATATTAGCTCTCATTGACAAAGACTACTGCACAGTCTCTAAATGAGAAAGGTGTTTTTCCTGTTTGTTGCTGAGCGTGCCCTTTGATCTTGATAAGACTTTGCTAAGTGTGCAACCACGTTATCTCAGTACAATTTTTTTCACCTTTATTTATCTTGAGAAAAGTTTCTCAGAACCCACGTGCAATTTTTCAGAAAGTCGTACTTTGTGTTCATAGTTGGACGCTTCTGGAAACTGCTAAATGTACGCAGTCCTCTACTGTGGCCACTTTGCAGCTCTGCAGGAGCAGAGCCCACATCTGTAACTCAGGTGAACTGTAGTTAAAAGCATTCATGCTGAATCTCATCTGCAGCTGTAGGTGTGCATGGCTAATATAAAAATAACTAGAATGACTCTCGGTTGAGAGGGCCAGGACTGTAAACGACCTCTTTAACAGTTAAAACCTCTACAGCCTCCAAACTTCAGGAAGTGCTAGCTGTTGTATCAGCCAAATAATGAGTAGATGATTTTTAGATGAGTTTGTGGATCCAGCCAGTATTTAGCATAATCATTTACTAATTAATTCTTACAGTCTGTCACAAGCCTCAGTGAGCATATGCAAAGCTTAATGGCCATCAGGAGGAGTTGATAGACAGTGAGTTTATTAAGAGAACTGGATACAATGTGCAAACATCAACAGTCAACTTGCCTCTGCCCCACTTTGTGCGTTGTTTGGTACATTTACAAGGGAAAGTTAATGTTTGAATGAATAGGTGGCATGTTCACCTTTTCCTCAGTACTTCATGTAACAGACGCTCTGGATGAGGATCAGTCCCTGCACACCTATCTGATGATTTGTGTCGGGTACGTCGTGTCCATGACAATATGTGCTCTGCTATTATTATAAAAGAAATCCAGTTGTCATGGCAGCAGTGTTCCTGGTCCGCTGACCCTTTTGAAATTGCAAAAATGACTTTTTTTTGCCTTTTTGTGACCCCATCTCATGTATGTTACATTTATAGTGCTTAAAAAAAAAAAACACAAACCCAGAGGCTATAAAGCTATAAAGAATGAAGGTCAGTGTTAAGCCCTGCTCTGGGACTTCAGTGTTTTTCGGTTTATGAGAATGCAAATTATAAAATCATAGTGTTTAAAGTTAATGAGTTACAGGTCGTGAAATAAAACTCATAAAACTCATAAAGCCATAAAAGCTTGCAACAAATCAAAGCAGGACCAGTATTCACAGTTTCTGCACACAAAAACAACAAAATGTAGAAAAGGCTGCAAATGTTTTTGGGGCCTTTTATGTGTATATTAGTGGGTCGAGCATATAGATGTCTAGGAATAGACATTGTAACTGCAGCGTTATTGGATTTTACTTTGCATTTGTGTTGTGCAAATTAGGTAAGAAGTTGGGGAGGTATTATTATAAACAATGGATAACAGAGAGTGTACGGGCTTATAAAATGTCTCAACTAGAATTAATTTTTATTAGAGCTAGAAAGACTTGTTTTATATGATAAAAAACCCCAACAATTTTTGCTGCAGAAGTGTTACAGTTTTGCACTTAAGACGGTGTATCACTGTCAAACCTGCAGGCAAGTTCAACCACGAGATTGGAGGACGTTCCTAGCTGTGCGCCCTCTGAAATCTTTAATTATTAAACACACACTCCCCTCTGCAGACACCTGTATCACATGTGCCTCGGGCAGCTAGCGCGCCGCCACTGAAAACAGTCATAAAAATGGTAATGACAACGAGGAAGACAGCATGAACAAGTCAAAAGGGCAAGAATGGCTCCTCATTAGTGGGGAAACTAGAGGCGGCTAGACTCTCTGCAACGGTGCACCAAGACGCATCACCACATGCCGCGGAGCTACCTCTCATTTACCTCCTGCCGGCATCTGTGGGAGAGCTCAGAAAATTTGTAGTTGGTTTCTCTCTGGTCCCCCACTCCCTTCTCTTTTCATGCATTTAGGAGATTAGGAGAGCCTAAGCAACACCTTGGGCCATTTTTTCTGAGCCATGGCTCACAGGAGATGCGTAATTGGAGAGAAGACACAGGCCAGTGGGTTTCTTTCTCCTCTCTACTGTTCCCTTACGATCGCCTTCTATCACCCCTCTGCGACCCCCCTCTACACCTCCACGTCTACACACACACACACACACAAAATCACGATTGCATAGGGGTAATGAGATAGAGAAGTATATGAGCTGCGCGAGTGTGAAGGACCTGCGGTGATGTACTGTCTGGCTGATAGACATTTGCCTCTCAGGGTTACACGGTGTTCCGCCTGATGCGACAAATAAGAAAGCAGTCGACTGTGGCGCCTTTTACTTTTGTAAGGCACATTGAAAACGGTGCTGACAATAAAACGAGAAAGTGAGTGTTATTAAAGACATTTTCAACTATGATGAGGAAATGAATTCAGCCTGTCCAGTCCGTCCTTCCTAACGACGAGGCTCGCTTCAAAATACACGAAGTCCATAAACGGCCCCGGCTTTAGAGGAGACGGATGGGTGTGTTCGGCTCTGTGAAGTGGAGAGCTTTCCTTCACTTTTATGGGAAAAAAAAACAGGCTACACATATGTATCAGCAAATGATGGTTTAACATAAAAAAAGAAAAAATATCTCTAAAATACAACTACTCTATTATCGTCACTCAGAAGAAATGATTTGAATGTCGGTGGATGTAGCGGAGACACAGATCCTGGATCCACACTTGGGAGTCACCAGTGCCCATCAGGAGGTTTTATGTAGAAGGAATAAATACTCCGACTCTGCCTCCCACTCGCAACAAATCTGCAGGGTGCATTAAAACATTCACAAACTATTGTTGTAATGCACAAAATAAATACACACAAAACAAGATTAAACGTCAGACAGTCCTACAAATATAATCTAAAAAAAACAACTCGACTTGAGATAAACGATCCCGGTATATTTCTAACTCAGATTTTTTTTTTCAGTTTTGTGTTTAAGTGCTTTGTGAAGACTTCAGAATAACATTTTTTTTTGCATCATCTGACATGATTTTCAGACAATTTAGGGTCAGAAACACAACCACGACTGTGTGCTGCATTTACATAGAGAGCATTGCATCCTTTCTAATATTTCAGATATTTATTTTTTCACTCGAGTCCTGGTAGGATGGAAGAGTAGAGTTATACAACTCAGGGAGTTCAGAGATGCCTAAAATCAACTTTTACACCATCTGTCTTTACAGAAACATGAACGCCGTCATAACTTCAGCCGTCTGTCAATCCTTGAATCCCACTTGATACGCGCTGTAGAGGTCAGCGTATTTGGGGTCAGTTTAGTTGAACTTTGGCTGCACAAGCTGCTGGAAAATCAGTGTAGTGCTCATCGCAGCTGCCAGAGAGAGCACAGCAGACTCTCTCCGTTGGAAATAATGGCTGGCAGCAGTGTTAAACTTGACAATATTGTGCATTAAAATTGAAATAGAAATAGTTCAGGGTCCTTTTTTGAATGAGCGCGTTGTGTCCTGTGCTCTGACTTCACTGAAGACACAGTCTAGAAGTTTGTCACGGACCTCCAAAAAGAATCTTTCAAAGCGCCAGATGCTCCACCAAATAAACGCGACACAGGCAGGTGACGAAATAAAAGGAAAAGCCTGAATGAACGAATGGACTGACGTGATTTTTGGATCAGCATGTTAGTCAGTGCTCTCCACCACCATCATCAAAACACCAAATGCCTCCCATTTGCGTCGTGGTTTTAGAGGACACGTGTTAACCAGTAATGAAAGTCGGGGCCTGGATCGCAAGCTTCCCAAAAGCTAATGACAAGTGGCTGTGTAATCAGCACTTAAGCATCGGGGCCGGCCTCTTCTGTTAAAATATTTCCCCTGAGGAGGAGCTCCTGCCTCATGTTTTCTGAGTGGAGCGACCGCTGCCTGGGGAGGGACGTTTTTTTTTTGTAATGTTTCTTAATCCTACAGCTGGGTAATGGGACAGTAACAGCTTGATTCAGTCTCTCTAAAGGCCACTTTGTCAGGCGTAAGACATGTTTCAGATCATCTCCTCACAAGATTCACCACCTGGGGCCGATTAGATGAGGAGAGGAAGTGTGGCCACCAGTGTGATTTTACTGTTATTAGTCATTTTACCCCTCTGGCTTGGTGTCAAGCTTTGGTCCTTTAGTTTACATAAGCTTTAAAAAAAAGTATTTGCTGTATCTCTCAGTACTTTATTCAAACAGCACTAGTTGAGTTTGTTGTGACGCACTCAAATGTTGCTCCCTGAAGTCAATAGGCTGTAAGATGTGCATCACATGCACATTGTGTTTTAGTCAATAGATGTCCTATAACTGAATGTCAGCAGTGAAGGACCCGGCATCGGTTTGGCAAACACATCACCAGCTTTGGCGTGACATTGAATTTCATACTACATTAAACATCTTGTCCTCTGTGACCAAAGAGTCATAAACTTTTTCTCACTTGGTTTTGCTCAGTTTTGAAACGTGTCACGGGCTGACAGGTGAACTGACAGTTTAAATGATGGTGTACCTTTTCTGACTTTCTCTCTTGCGTTTCCTGTCTTCCTGTCTGCAGCCTTAAACGAAAAATGAGGCGAGTAGAATTCTGCTGAAATGTCGCTTCACGTTTCTTGCTTTAGGCACTGCGCCATCACAAGGACACATGGATTGAAAAACCCTTTGAAGGATAGATAGTCTCCTCCACATCTGAACAGGATGTGAATAATACCTTCAGCAAGCAGCCGAGTGATGATAAAACTGTGGCTGTTCAGTCCAAAGAATGGAGTTTACTGGCTAAAATCATGGCAGCAT
The DNA here is from genome assembly GCF_910596095.1 of Thunnus maccoyii. Taxonomy (NCBI): domain Eukaryota; kingdom Metazoa; phylum Chordata; class Actinopteri; order Scombriformes; family Scombridae; genus Thunnus; species Thunnus maccoyii. The sequence goes on from NC_056543.1 coordinate 8,759,734, forward strand.
TTGAAACAAACACACAGGGATTGTTTTGTTTTTCTTTTCTCATTGACCTTCACAGCTGAAAAGTTATTCTGCATCTCGTGATGAAGCAAACAAGCACTCTTAAAGTAAATAATACTCATCTTTCGTCTGTTTTCCTGTCCTTGTTTTTCTCTCTCCAGCGTGGGTCTGGATCTGGGGCTTCGTGTCCATCACCATCATCAGCCTGCTGTCTCTGCTGGGTGTTGTTCTCGTGCCCATCCTCAAGCAATCCTGCTTCAAGTTCCTGCTCACCTTCCTGGTGGCCTTGGCAGTGGGCACGCTCAGCGGCGACGCTCTCCTTCACCTGCTGCCTCATGTGAGTACAACACAGATGGCCACGACATGACTTGTGTTCAGCCGAGTTAAAAACCTTTCGCGGTGCAGCTGAGATGGGTCTCCTCTGTGTTACAATATGAAATTGGTTTCTTGGAACTGGAGAATTAAAACAGGATGAAATTTTGTGCTCCAAAATTTCATAAGTTTCAATTATTTCTATGTAGATAATGTTTCAAAGTTGAACAATAATCAACAGTGTTACTAATTCAGGCATAATGCTTCATATACGAAGCATATAAAGCAAATATATGAATGTATGCATACTCTTTATACGCTGTATGTAGAAGGTCTTCTGTTTTATCAGTATAATTTGGAAAACTAAACACCACAATGAAAAATGTATAATAGAAATCATAAAATAAACTAAAAATCTTTTATAGTCACATTAAACGTTAAATGTTTTTACTCATGTGAACAGATGTTTAGCTACAAGTGTTTTTTATCACAGAACTCTGACAGAATAATAATTGGAAAAGGAGAAAAGTTCCAACTTAGCTGTAATAAACTGAAATTACATTTGGTTTTAACGGTCATCAGTTACGAGTCGACCTGAGCCTACTGAACTCAGCGCACCGTCAATCACAATCTACTCTGATGAGATGAGAGGCTGTTTGTGCTATTGAACAAAAAGTAACCAAAATTATCACAATCCGCCCAAAACAATTTAACCTGCCAAACTAAATAACCGCCAAGGGAATCTTTCTATATTTCACCTCCACCAGTAAATTTGATTTACACCCAAAGTAGCTTAGAGAGTTTTAATGTTAATGTCAAAGTGCAGCTGTTAGCTGGTTCTGTTGAAGCTGGTAGTTTGGGGTTAGCATGAGCCTCTGCTGTCTCTATCCAAGTCCCTCTTAAATATCAAGTTCATCTAGCTAATCTCTTCTCAGTCAGTCATACAATACATTTCAGTGAATATCCTCTGCTCATGCTATTCAGTATTCTTATATATTTATTTTTATCATTCTGATCCCCACCCTTATTTAAAGTTTTATTCCTGTTGTGTTATTCTATCCTGTGTATTGCTATCGCTGCTGTAACAAAGAAATTTCCTCCCTGGGGATTAATAAAGTACCTGCTGACCTACTTACCTATTCTGTCTCCCAACAATAAGAGGCATAAGGGGTTTGATCCAAGTCCTGATAAACTATGTGAGATCCTCAATCACTCACTCCCACCCTTCACTTCTGTTCCTCCTCCTGTCGACAGTCTCAAGGGCAGCACGACCACAGCCAGGTTGGGACGAGCCATGACGGCGATCTGCTAACAGCTTTCGATGGAGTGTGGAAAGGCCTAACAGCGCTGGTCGGCATTTACTTCCTCTTCATCATCGAGCACTGTATCGGCATGTTTAAACACTACAAAGACCAAAGGGTAAGATAAACATAACCTACATATAAACAATGACGTCCTCGTAATAGTTTGTTGTGTCAGCTACGGTTTGGTTCTTGACGATTGTAAAGGTCAAAGGATAAAGCATACAGTTGCATTTCTGCTCACAGGGCATGAAGAAGGTGAGCGAGGAGGGCAAGATCGGCAGGAAGTTGTCAGATCACAAGTTGAATCGTCGCTCAGATGCAGAGTGGCTGCACCTGAAGCCACTCAGTGAAGGTAAGAAGAGTTGAGTCGTGCGGTTTTAACAGCGAGTTAACAGCACTTGGTCAACCTCGGCCTCCGTGCCTCTCTGTAACATCTCCTCTTTTCCTCCAGACCCTGACAGCACCGCCATCTCCTGTGACAACGGTCACAACGACACACAGCTCTCAGAGCTTCAGACACGCGACTCTCCCACCAACAAGACCCCGCTGACAACCGCAAACCCCCAACACGACCACCCGTCGCCCACCAAGGAGAACGGACGCAAGGTCAAGCAGCACGGTCACGGTCACGGGCACGGTCACTCTCATGGCGGGAACTGCCACTCAGACCAGGAGATGAAGGACGCTGGTATCGCCAGCATCGCCTGGATGGTCATCATGGGTGATGGCATGCATAACTTCAGTGATGGGCTGGCCATTGGTAAAAATGAAAATCAATATTATTTGGCTGATAACTTTATTTACTGGTCAGCTTTGCATCAACTGGAATGTATATGAATTTGAAAGAATTTACTAAAATTTTGGCATAAGAGGTAGCAGCATTTTATTTATTTATTGTGCTCAAATTTATACCCAAATCCTTTTTCAAACAGGTATTTAAAAAAAGTAATTAAAATGATTAGAAATTGCTCATATAAACAAGTCAAAACAGCATATTTCAATGTTTCACAGTGTGCCTGCAAAAAAAAAAAAGGAGCAGATGTGAAAAAACTTAGCAGAGCATCTGAAACATCTCAGAGACCTCGGAGAATATACGTTCAGTTCGGAGGTTATGATTGGTTAATGGTTACTATGGTTACCACATTAGAGTCTGTGGGCTCTGCAAACATTATGTTTCAAAAACATTAACCATAAAGTTGTGTTTCTAGGCTTTCCTGACTTTGTTGTTGTCCCTACAGGCGCCGCATTCAGTGCAAACCTCACAGGAGGCATCAGTACATCAGTGGCTGTTTTCTGCCATGAATTACCTCATGAACTTGGTAAGTAAGTGCAGTTCATTAAGAAAAAGCATAAAAAACAAAGCAAGTAATTCACTCCTTATGCACCAGTGACTTGCACCACACTTCACTCACTCAACGAGTAGAACAAAGCTGTTCTGTGAAGGGCTTTTCCTTGTAGTTCACATCGAGATAATCTGCGTCTCAATCACCGCCTCATGGAAAGCAGCACTTTCTTATTTGAACTGAAACTTTAAATCCAAGTGAGTCTCATGACCCCTCGGCGCCTCGAAACCTGTTAAAAACCCACTGCTGTCAATAATCATCCTTCTTCTCTTTACTCCAGAAAAAAATGTACTTTTTCCAGATTAATGGCTTTTGTCTGACAGCAGCGAAATGGCTTGTCAAAGTGTCTGTCAGTGCAGATGATGTACTGCGCCTGGCACTCATTGTTCAATACAGTGAGACTCCGAGACAGTACAGCTGCCGGTGCGTTCATTTGCATTCGATCTGTTTTCTCCGAGGAAGACCCCCTCTTTTCGATTCAGCAACGGTGAACGTTTTTTGTTGCGAGTCCTCTCCTCCGCCTGTTTACAGCTAGAGGAAAAAGGTGGCGAGAACGGGGTGAAACAGAGCAACGGGGCCATCCACACCAGATCAGTACTAATGATGTGTCTCGTCGCGGAGCAGTTTTCATGCCTCGTTTGTGTGGTTGATGAATAGAGTAGTGTCAATTACTGCAGAGTGTGAGCCGGTGAATAATAGCCTACATTTGTCTGCCCTTGTGTTGAACAGCAGCATCCTATCCTACTGTTGTTGTTGTTGTTGTTGTTGTTGTGTTGGAGCTTAGAACAGGAAACAGGCTTCTGTTAAAAGCATCTTTGTGAGGGAGGGAGGGGGGATGGGAGGGAGGCGGTTTACGTTAACGCTGCAAAAAACTAGCTTTAAAGTTCGGGACGTGATTTAGCCGTTCGGACGTGCCAGAAAATGTGAAGTTTTTTTTTTGCCTTCGTTCGTGATGTTTCAGCAAAGAGCTTCGATTCTGATGCAACTTTTTTTTTTTTTGCTATTTTTACTCACGTTTCCAGATGGTTAACTGCAACACGAGTCCTGCATGTGAAGATTTGTGAGCTCTGTCTCTTTTCTCCCCGTGTAATTTCACATTTCCTGTTGATTCAGCGCCCGCTCTCCAGGAGCACTGCCTTCACCCCTGTAGGGCCGCTTGTCAGACAAACCCAGCAGTTTGACAAGTGCACCTCTCAGCTCCTCCTAAACACAAAAGCAGTCCCCGGCTGGCAGCTGGATGGCAAAGATGATGATTATGAGGGTTCTTTAACCACCCAGAGAGAAGCTAATTGGCAGTGAGGGGTGTGTTAATTGCGGTAGATGAGGTGGTGGCAGGCGTGTCTGAGTGTCTGATGGTTTGGAACCAAGGAGGCATGAAACGCCAGAGTAAGGTGAAGTGGAAAAAAAAGGCCATTGAAGTGTACGCTGACTGTCTCTCTTCCTCCTCTCTTGAAACCCCCCCCCCCCTCCCCTTCTCTTCTTTCTCTGGCTTTGATTGATGGATGAGAGCAGAGTGGTAATATATTCATTGTGGTAATTAGCAAGGAAAAGAGGCCGCTTGTTACACGGTGGAGGAAATGTAGGCCACCCCCTTCTCAGTATTCATCTCTCTCTCCAAATCCAGGGCGTTTCCGCTGAGACTTGGGCCTCTTCCCGCATTTGGCCCAGCAATGATTGAAGAGGGTAGAGAGGCTACGGCATGCATATGTAATCATAAGTGTATCAGAAGGGAGTTAAAGACATATTTCTTAGAGAGAGCAGCTCCTGGTCTGTTTTTTTTTTTTTTTTTTACCTACTTGAAGACAGATAGCGGTGGCAGATGTGGAGTCTGCTTTTGAACAAGTTCACCTCATCACGTGAGTCAGAAAAGGGTGAAAAAGTAAAAAAACAAAACAATATGCACACAGAAATTGTGGATTTTGCCAGCTGGGATCTGCCTGTTGGAATAAGATTGGAATTGCTTTAATGATGCTTAAATGAGTGTGTGTCTCTCTCCGGCTGACAGGTGACTTTGCTGTGCTGCTGAAAGCGGGGATGTCAGTGAAGCAGGCCATTGTCTACAATCTGCTGTCCGCCCTCATGGCCTACGTTGGCATGCTGATTGGCACAGCTGTGGGCCAGTACACACACAATGTCACCAACTGGATCTTTGCCATCACAGCTGGCATGTTCCTTTATGTGGCCCTGGTGGATATGGTAAGCTGGCACACTGCACTTGACAGCCCCAGAGTGATAATTGTCCCGCTTCAACATCAGCTTAACTTTCACCGTCTCCTCTCTCACTCTTCTTTCTGCCTTCTCATCTGCAACGCTAATCTCCAGAAGTCTGTTTCTGATCCCAACTGGTTACTTTGTGTCTCTTTCGTAGCTGCCAGAGATGCTTCACGGCGACAGCGAGGAACACAAGCGCTGCCAGCTGGGACACTTTATCCTGCAGAACTTGGGCATGCTGACCGGGTTCGGCATCATGCTGCTCATCGCCATCTTTGAAGACCGCATCGTTTTCGATTTTGGCTTTTAGCTGGAGGAGTAGATGGGGCGCGAGGGGGTGAGGGAGGGTAGAGCTGGATGTATCAATGATGTTCTTCTTGGCCTTAACATGCTTTGTTTGCGATGTAACGGCCCAGTCTTGCATGCAATGTGAGTCTCATTCATGGCCTGTGCCTCCATTCCAAACATGCAGCATTAGCTTATGCATATCTCCTGACTTTGCTAGTGATGTTTACACTTTGCTCCTCCATCAACTCTCCTCTGCCAAAAGCAGAGAAGCTGAATGAAAGAAGAGCGAGGCTACACTCCAACCAGAAAAACACCTCCTCTGCTCTGTACCGGTAAACTCCATCTGAGAGGAGCTGCTAGATAGTAAGGTGTCGCAGGACGCATTCCTGCAGAGATGCAGCTGTCACGGCCCAGCAGCTCCTCGCCTATCCATCATCACCTGTTGTTAGTGTGTTGTTGTCGTACCCCCCTACTTCCTCGTCTCTTATCCACCCTGTGCTGTGTCCCATCATCCATGCCTAGTACATCTGTGGTGTGTTCCACCCGCCATCCATCATCAACTTTTGATGTCATCATGCTGTGTATCAAACATCTCGTGTCTCTGTGCCATGTCCTGGCCACTGGAGCAACACCACAGCCGCACCGCATACCGTCACAGTGTCCTAAAAGAGACTGAGAGCTCAGTTTAGCAAGCTACTGCATCTGGAATAAACCTTTTTTTTTTATTTAGCTCACCTGCAAAATGTGTTAACAGCTATTAAGCTGCAGTGTCAAAGTAGAAAAGTGTTCCCCCGACCGTATGTAGGAGATTGTCTAAGTGGCTCAGTGTTATTTTTATTTATTTGTTTTTTTTGCTGCATTACTTCAGTTATATTTTGATCTTTGGGATTATTAAACCTTTGTAGTTGATAGAGATAGCTAACACAGCTGCCAAAGCCTTGATAAATTAGCATTTAAGACTAATCAGTGTTTTTGTTAAGAATCTAGATGCCACAAGTGACCAATTTTTTTTTTAAAAAAGGTTTGACAATCTGTAGCCAAATGACACATATCCTTGTTAGGCCTTTCCATTTTATCTTTCTCTACATGAATCAGCAGCTTCAAAATGTGAATTCAGAAAAAACTAGTTATTGTTGTCTTCATCAAGTGTTGTAGTTTACTAGATTTGTTTAGTGTGTCTCTTTGAGTTCCTAAAAGGTGATTTGTCCAGCTGGACCACCCGGCAGTGAACATTTAATTACAATAGGAGAATAAACGGTTGAGTCACACTAATTCAAATTTTCTTATGTACTGTAAATACATGAGATCTTTATGGTGTCAGTAGTTGAGCAGCTAAAAGCAAATTTTTGTTCCTGCTAAATAGTTTTTGGAGATACTTCCATTGAAGAATCAGTTAACTTGTTGATCCTGACAATCGGAGACAGACCAAGCAAAAGGAAGTTCTCTTTTATCACAGCAGAACGATAATCTGTGTCAGCATTCCTTGCACTTGTAATGGATGTTTAACTCAAGTTATCAAACTCGGGTTAAACTCATATTTTTTTCCGGGGAATGTACATTATAGTCACTTTGCTGACTGAGCCAACTGTGTGGATTTTCAGTGGCTGGTGCTTGACATGGCCTCTTCCCCCTGCCCCGACATTCCATTGGCTGTTCTGCCGCTCACATGCTAAGCTAGCTAGCCTAGTTTCAGCTGCTAGAGCACACAGGTACGTGTGTGACTTCATTTATCCTGTCACTGTGTGACATCCATTGTCTATGTCTTAACTGGCTGTAAATCATTGTCAGTCACATTGAACTCGTGTAAATGATCTGACTAAATCATGCATGAAGCATGAGTGAAATGGTACAGACATTGTGTTGAGTGTAAAATTGTTTTCATTCTTTGTACTGCAAAGTTAAAATATTGACAACCTTTGTTACTTTTTAAATTAACTGTTTGTGAAGATCATGTTCTTTGGGGCCTAGTGTAACTAGTGTTACAAGACTTTTTTTGTTAGCTAAATGCAAATGAGGCAGGTTTCAAATTATGCAGATGATGTGCAGGAGTAAAACTTATCTGCTGCATCAGTTATCTCTCTTATACATGATTTATTTTAGGAGTCCATCACGTTTGTACTGTCTGTAACGGCAGTGCAAACACTTAAAATCCTTGATTTATTTTCATTCTCTGTCATCATTTGCTGTCTTTAAAATATAACCATACATTTTTTCTGTCAATTTCTATTTTGATAACATGTACAAGTTAAATCTAAACTGCATCCAGACTTTGTGACATTTATGACACCTCCCCAGATAACATGTTTCTTCACTGCATCGCAAAAATTGTCGGTAAAATGAAGGTCCATGATTGTTCTCATTTTTTTTGCTTTGTTTTATGTATATTTGTTTGGTAATCTGGATCTAAAATGCAAAATGCAACATCCTTGCTGTTTGCCTGTCTGTGCATTCTCCCCATCATGAAAGGAAAATAAATGCTGAAAAGATCCCTGACTCCTGATTTGTGATGGTTTTCGCAAAATGTTAGAGACAAATGTTTGGCAGCAGAACCACAGCAGCATAACGCATCTATCAGTAACACTCTCTCTGCTCTGCACCACTCGTCTCCTGTTTCCCAGATCAGCAGCTTTAGCAAAGTTGCTTCTTAAACAAATGTGAAGGCTGAGTAAACGATGCATACAAGGTGGAGCTGGGTTACTGTAAGATCTGTCATGGATCTGTAGCTGTACATAACGGAGGCTGTCAGCAGGGTCTGAATGTATTTCTGTAGTCAGCAATCAAGCTGGTCTATAGCGAGGTATAACATGGTAAAATAAATGACCAGTAATGTGGCTGCTGTAATGTTGGGCTATCTATCATATATGTTGGGATACTATCATCCGACATACAACTAAAGTCTCTAACCAGACTGTGATGAGAGTATCTTCTCTACATTAAAAACAACTGGCAGTAATTGTAGCTTAATTATTAATATTTGTTCATTGTTTTATTCATGTAGATACAATGTACTGCATAAAAAGCCAAGAGAAACTGTGGCTTTTCATTCTTTTTTTTTAATTGCATGTCAGTGTATGTGTGTGAAAACAAGCAGGAAAACCAGACTAGGAGCTGAGCTGGCAGAGCAGTGCCACCCCTCGCCTGATCCAGTGCTCAGCAGGCACGTTGGAGTTGAGCGTCATGGCGATGACATAGTTGGTGGAGTGGCCGGTGGTGGACAGGGTTCCTCGCCGCTCGCTGGTCTTGTAGACGGGTGATAGGTAACACATCCTCTGGGGGATGTCCTGCCGCTTGACCGGCTTCAACCACATCTGACAGAAAAGGAGGAACGAGGAGACGGAGACGGGTCAAATGACTTAAACATTTAAGCTGCGGCTGCCAGTTTCGCCTTCTCTTACTTGATTAGCCACTTACGCAAATAGTCACAATCATTTAGACAATGTTTTCCATTAAAAACATGTGACTGGTAAAATAATTAAACTGGCAAGTTGAATTTAGTACACCTCTGCTGATGAGTAACAAACAACAGATTACATGACGAATGCTTGACGATGGGTGTGATTGTTTTAAAAGGGAAAGACCAGATTAAGAGCTTAGTTCAAATGTATAACAGTGGAAACTAACCTGGATCTCGATTTGTTATTCAAACATTAACTTACAAATTGGAACTTTGGGGACATAAACTTATAAAACAATAGCATTAACAATGAGTAGTCCCTTTGGGCTATTAAGAAGTCGTGGTTATGCAAAAGGGATAAACTGGGCCACTCAAAAAAACATCTCTTGAAAAAAAACAAAAACAGTTTGTTGAGTTGCAGCCAGAAAAGTACTCATCTCGTTCCATAACAGGCGCCTCTGTGAAGATTTGCATTTCAAAGCCAGCCACAGCAGCCTCTGTTGTTTTTTTTTCTCCCACAAATAATAAACACATTTTTAATTAAGTTCCGCTCTTGTCAAAAACTGATTCTGTTAATAACTTGCCCTGAAATGTCTGAATATTAAAAAAGCCTGTCTTGCATTATTCATCATCACTGAATGCATTGTGAAGAAGAGAGAACAGAGGGGGGGGGGGAAACTTGATCAGTCCTAGCTACTGCTGCTGGCACTCTCATCACTGCCACTCTACTTTCATATACCATATCAAGCGCTGTTAATTAATAAAAGAATAAGGGAGCAAAGGAGCCACACGTCCTATGGGCATAATGTTAAAAAAGTGCTGAAACTGCTGCTCTGTATTGAGTCCAGAGAACAAGGAGCTGTGAACATCCTCCTGGGTAGAGCTACAGCTACAGTATTTTGGTTGTCGTTCCCCTTTTTCCTCTGAGACTCAGAGATATTGGTCTCTGATTTTTTAAAAACAACAGCCGCCTCACAGGAGTTTACAAGCCGAATAAGGATAGAAACTGCCCCATTTTCATAATCTGATACGTGAAAAGATATTATCTTCACTCTGTTTTGACACCCGTAGAGATTCACAAGAGCAGAATCAATAAACCTCCCTTCAGACTTTATGTAAGAATATGTTATGCAACAACATTTTTTTCCCTGGTTGCTTGCAGTGTTTTTCATAAACTACCAAGTGCTCTTACTCTACAGCTTAACAGTTACCCCCACTGAAGTGTCAAACCCGAGCAATGCAAGTGTAAACCAACATATTTTTCTCTACGTATTTCTACTCTCAGTTAAAAAATAGACCGTGTTGAAAACTGCAGTTAAAAATGAACTGAATTGCCAAGGCAACGACCAAAAGACAAATATGGTGGAATCCAGAGCGATGCGTCAGCTGTAGTCACTTTTGTTCCTCTCACACTTTATCACGATTGGGAAAAAAAAAAATCTCTTGTGAGCACAACAGCAGTCTAACCACACTCTCCGCCTCTCTGTGGCCTCCTCGCTTCTTACTCTACCTGTGTTCAGCGTCTCTGTCCAACAGAAGCAGCCGTCTGTCCGCTGCAGCTCCTGGAGAGCTGAGAGGACAGCGGCCGGACAAACTGACTTCACCAGGTGACAAAATACTTTACAGTTTACACGTCGGCTCCGAGGGAAAGAAGAAAGAAATCGTCGGTGTTTGTATTTAATGATGCATTGATACGGTTAATAAGTTGAAAACACATATACAGCGGGATATTTGTGTGATTTAAACAGCTGCCTGCTCAGATTACGCTTCACTAAATGAGAGAGAAACAGACTCAGAGCGTAAAAGAACGCGGGGGGTCTCTGTGAAACTGTCTCGGCTTCAGTGTGGATTGATACGTTTAATAAAATGGAAGCGTATCTGTTTTTGTGAGAAAACACTTTCTGTGTGAATTGGCCACGGCCTCTCTCTCTCTCTCTCTCTCTCCAGTTCACCAGATCTCCCTCACAAGTCAACGGGTGCTGGAGACGGGAGACTGTCATGTCCTCACACAGACAGCTGCTCTGATGACCTCCCCCTGTCCTGTGTACGAGCATGAATGCCCCCTGCTGCTGATTGGCCGGAGTAGTATTGTGTGGCTCGCTCTGAGCCACTGTGTTTACATGCCTATTTACAAAGCCAGTGCTGTGTATGAACACCGGATTTTGTTTCAGCACACACAGAACAGACAGCAGGCGGACCGTGAGGAGATGTTCGCTGAATTTGACAAAAAGTATATTGGATTAGGATTGCTGACTTTACCTTTAAGTTGATATGTTAAACTTCTTAGCAAATAGTTGCTTATTTGTTAATGTTGATGTTGCTCCATCAAGAATTTATGGAGCAACATTATTATTCATTTGGAGTCTTGTTTCTGTCCACCTACCGAATGTATATCCAATATTCACTCTCCCTTCGCTCTGTTTTTGCTCTCTATCAACTCCTGATGGAAATATCTGGCTCTTTAGCTAAAAAATGCTCCACTATGTTCACCAGCTGGTCGCTAGCTGTGTGTGTTTGCTGTTTGGTGCCGAGCAGGGGAGCTGCAGAGTCTTACACATTCTCATTTGATACATTATTATTATAAAAAATATAGATTATGGCCGCTTTAATTAAGTCTGTTTTTGTTTAGTCAAAGTGGAGAAACAACAGGCCTTTCTCATAGAAAACATGTGACAGTAGGAAAAACGTGCAAATGATTAAAATTAATGATGGCTGAATTCAAATTAGAGGCGTCAGATTCAAGGTCCTGGTATTGGTGCATGCTGGCTCACTGGAACACTGTCATGGTTCAATGAGACTCTGGGACACCTGAGTGCAATGGAGCCATCATTAACGTGATGTGCTGCTCCTATTATATAACAGGTCTACTGTGAAAAAGGCTCATCGACCAATCAGATGGGATCAAGGCTGTTGACGTCATCTTCCTGCATGGCTTGTGAATGTAGGAAACGTGGATGAGATTGATGCACGTTTCTGCAACTTACAGAAACACTATGTGAATGAATGAAGTCAAACAAAAGGGAGTTATTAAATGTATTATTTTAATCTATATCAACAGTGTGTGTACAGTATCTGTGTGCTTTGTGTGCCACTCACCACAGGCATGGTGTCATGTAGCACTTTGGGGTAAGACTCTGCAAGAAGTTTGGTCTTTCTGTCCCAGCGGGCGCCATCAAGGAACAGACCCCGAATGTACACACCTGAGTGTCAAACACAAACACACACACACATAATTCAGGGATAACAAAAGAGGTGAGAAATGTAACTATTTGTATTAAAATCATCCGCTACCTTAGAGAAACGCTGTGACTACAACGCACGCAGACTGTTTACCGTTCAAGCGACCATAAAAAGTTCAGGAATCAAGCCGAACTGACCTCTGCGCTAACGTCTTTTCTCTTTTCATAAAGAATGTGAGCTCTTTTAATGGGGTGGAAAAAGGGATGAGATTTAGAGATAACTGACTGTTGGCATTCTGTCAGTATCACACACCCAAATGCACAAACACACTGTCAAATCTGCAGCTTGGCAGTATAGGCTGCGTTAGCGTGATGGGGCCCCAGCTGGGGGCTGATTGAGGGTGAAGCTTTATGTGAGAGAGAGCTGGAGGCACAGCAAGGGGCTGACGCAGGCCTGCATGTAGGCGCGAGGCAGGGAGGCTTTTCTTTTCCGTACTTTCCCACTTTACACTTTGCCTCTTATATTCAGTCAGCCTAATGTCAGTTTTCATCTGTTTGTTTCTTTTCCTCCACCCACTGCTTATGTTACTCTTATTTCAGTTCCTGCTTTGAAACCTCAATCCTCCTCTCCCTCACTTTTCATCCATGTGTCTGTTTTTTTTAAATCTTTTTCTGACTCATTCCTCTTTCAAGTACGCTCTATCCTCCTTCTGTAACTTCGTTAATCTGGAGGACGGTTTGCTGAATAAAGCTATTCTAATCTTTTTAACAACATCCTGTTTTTGCTATCAAGTGACCATCCTCCCTTCTACGCTAAAACAACCCTACCTGACCCCTGTCTCCTCCTCCTCCTCCTCCTCTCACTCATTAGTACCCTACCGTCTTCTGGAGGCCGTTTGTATTGTTTTTCATCCAGGACCTCGAAGTCGAAGCCGAGCAGGTCAATAGGGACGGTGTGTTTCCTGGCATAGTTCTGCTGACTGCCTGTGAGGAAGGCCTGGGTGAAGAAGAATCCTGATACCCAGAATACAGCAGGCGTACCCTGATCATACCAATCCTGAAAACACAGAAGGGCAGGGAAGACATTTATAACCAAAAACCAGCCGGACCACAGTGACCTGTGAGCTTTTGTTAGGTTCAGGTTACATTTTTTGTCACATTTTTTCATTTATACAGAAGTACCCATTAAAAAAAAACATTATACAAAAACAAACCTACAAAACCACAACTACAGTACAATACTGTACGATTAAACAGTGTTTAGTGACTATGTGCAGTACGTTGAAATCATCTCAGACAGAGACAATATGGCCGGGCTGAGAGCAACACAGTATTGTTCATATCTCATTTAAATGAAAAATTGCAATGTCAAACGGCAATTCCTCACTTGATCCCAAAACATTCTCGAGCCATAATAAATCCCACTTAACATATCTGCTATGCTCTTTTTGAAAGACAGCAAATCTTGCAAACAATGAAACTTTTTTTTTTTGGACTATAGCTGAGCAGCCTTGGACCTCAGCAAGCAAACAACAAGACAATTACAGAGATTTATTTATGCAAAGTCATGGTTGCTGTCATAAATGAAATACTTCTGTCCAGGAGGACTTGACTGCTGGTCAATGCCACTGTATACATTATGAATTTAAGTTCAGCAGTTGCTCACAACCAGCAGAAACCTGCAGAAATTAGAGGAGCAGGAGTCCATTTTTTACTGTAGCAGAACGCCTCTGGTTGTTGGTTATGTTGGTCGATCAGTCCACTACTTTGGTCCAGACTGAAATATCTTAATAACTATTGAATGGATTACCATGAAACTTTGCACAGACATCAATGAATGAATTATTCTGATTTCTGATGATTTCCTGACTTTTCCTGTAGTGCCACCATGAGGTTGACATTTATGGTTTTGAGTGAAAACTACAGACCTTTTTCACAGAAGACATTTTGACGTGTCACAGTGCGAAAAGCACAAGTGAAATGAATAAACTTAACGACAAATGCGTTTCTTTTTATGTCAGCCAGTTTCAAGGTTCTTGCATTGTGTCCTCTGGCTCTCTTGTGTGGCTCACTGGGACATTTAAAGGGAACAGGGGCACTGTTAATGTTATTAGTCACACCTGTGCTTTACCTACCGTTCCAAGACAAGATGTCTACTGTGAAAAAGGCCAACTGGATGGATTGCCATGACATTTGGTACAGACATTCATGCCTGATCCTGCCTCAGGATAAAGTATAATAACTTTAGCGATCCCTTAATTTTCCCTGTAGTGCCATCGTCAAGTCACAATTTTAATTTGTTTTATACTTTTATTTATGACCAAATACCTGCAAAATGACCCACATCCACATCAGTCTCAGCTGTACTTTGTGTTAAATGCTAATAAGCATGCTAACACGCTAAATTAAGATGGTGAAAATGATTTTATCAGCTAAACATCAGCATACCAAAAGTGCCATTGTGAGCATTTAGCTCAAAGGTCCGCTGTGCTTAAGTCTTGTTTTGGTCTAGAGGGAGTAATATACAGTAAGCTCTATGTAAGCTTTTTGAGGTTACAATAAATGTCCATTTCATTATAGTGTAGTTCACTAAAGTACAGTAAGAGAGAGAGAACGAAGTAGTGTTTTGTGTAAAACTTTTCTTTATATTAGGGTATGCAGGCTCCAGAAGTTATACTCACACTTGGCTAAACAAGCTCTGGTTTCAAGATGGACCATCCTACTTTATTTTATTGAGTGTTTTCCATCTAGTAGCCTGTCCATTTATTAAGGAAATACATTTGTTGACTGTCTTACCAGAAATTTGATGAGAAGATTAATATCAATTCATTGTCTGTGCATTCAGTAAGATTGCTCCAAGACATATTTATCCTAGCTTAGCACATGGGATGGGAAGAAGAGGGAAAGAGTGTTAGACCCAAAGGTGCTTTCAGAAAAAACATCATGTTTACAGGCTGTACTTTGTGTATACAACATGAGTACAATAAGCTTACACATTAGAACCACTTACTAACCAACAACAGCCTGACCTAACTGGACCTATGTATCCTTCCAGTCCTCGGGCGAAGCTGGGCGAAAAACATCTTGGGGCAACGTGTCTACTGAACACACTCAGACTGTATTTTTCCTGATAGCACACATCACTTTTCTGAAAATATTGAGGTATTCTGTTCAGAGAGTGTGCTTATCTCAGATCAGCAACCCGTGACTCTCCGGCTCACCCCGAGGTGAGTCATGGGTGGACATTTCCGTTGGATAACACCACGCACGCACACACGCACACACACACACACATACATACGGTGCATTCTTTTCACTCCATTGAGTAATGATGAACAGGAGGAATATTTCTCCTGTGGAAATAAGTAGAGGAACATGGGAACTGAATGTCAGATGAAACAGATGACTTTTCAGACTCACATGATAAGTCATGTGTCTACATGTGTTTCTCTTCCCATGAATGAAAAGCCTAATACCCAGTAGGAGCCCTAGCTTTTATGTGTTGATAAGCAGTGAAATAAAGGGGTCTTGTGTAATTCGAGTGTGACACAGCTTAAATCATGGGGTCAGTGCCCGACAGAGGGTATGCACTAACTTGTTCATGTGATACCGGCTCGTCACCGCCGAGTGTCCAAACAAACCAACAGGGTTCCTGAGACGTGCAGAGTCTTTGCCAAGAAGCACTGAAGCTGTTCTGGAAGCTTCACTGATATACAGTCCTGCACCAAGACCCCTCAAGTCCGGCATTTTTATACCTTATTACTCTAATAGTTTTATGTTGTTCTTTTTATATATAAATATATTTTTTAATTTCTCTCTTATTTGACCATTCTCTGATATTTGTTGTATTTTATGTGCACCTGTGAATCACCTTGTAAGTCTGGTTTTAAAGGTGCATATACAGATGATTCATCAATCATCTGTATATGTACAGTACGTCAACACTGGTGAAGAAACATCGCAGTAAACAAACACTGGATCTCTTCTCTGCAGCCGATTACACAACAGCTTCTTACCATTTAACAATTACAAATGTGTTCTTGTTCTTTCCATTCTATCTGATTCTCTCTATTTCTTGTTCTTCCCTTTCTTCCTTTCACCCCCATTAACTCCTTCTTTGTCTCAGACATTAGTTACATCGGCTGCTTTAAATAACCCAAAATACTTTCATCTTTCAGTGTCTGATGTTGAGCATTACGGCAGGTTTATGTACCTGTAAGAACTTGAGTCGCTCCAGGAAGTCGTTGACGTAGCTTCCCAGTGGTTTGAGGCTCGGGTAGGACTTCTTCATCCACATGCCCGGGATACGACCATTCAAGATGCTGCTGACCACCTCCTCCAGCTCAGCAGACATCACTACCAGCCCCTGCACATAAACACACAAATACACCGGCTTTTACACACAGACCTTCACCCACAAATACGTGATCAGCATCTTCACTACTTGAAAATGTGAAGTTGTTCAAGCCTTGTGAATGGAGTACGAGAAAAATCTAAGCATGTCGCTTAAAAATCCTGTTCTGGAGATAGGTGACTGACGGGCATGAAAAAAAAGGGAACATTTATCACTCTGTAGGGGGCCTTTGATAACAGTGCGAAGGATGATGTGCTCATTCCCTTTCCTGACTCTTTATGCTCTCTCTCCATTTCAATCTCATGGGTCTGGTGCATCTCAGAAGGAAGGCAAATGGAGTTTATTTATTAAATGGTATAAAGAGACGTTCACATGTTCGGGGCATGCTTTTATTTTTGAATGTGGTGTAATTAAGAGTGTGATTCTACAAATAATCACTTACACACATTCAGATGATGTTTGGTTTGGTGAACGGTGCTTTTAGTTCAGTAAATCCTATGAACCAAATAATTCCAGTCTAATTAGTCTAATGCAGCCTCATTACAGTCTTGGGATGTGTGTAACTGTTAATTCATATGTGGGAGTTCCACCTGATTGATTTGACTGGTGTGTCTTGAAACTTTTTGAAATACACAATCAGTACATGTTTTTCTCTAGAAGATGATATTTGCTGTTTGATTTAATTAGTTATTAATAAGTGCCTTAAGATTGCTATATTTAGCTATATTTGTGATTCTGCTTAATTAGTCTTAGTCCATCACACAGCAGCAGTAACTGTCATAGTTTCTGCCAACTATTCTTTCTTGCCCAGATTTGTTTTTAAAGATCCAATTACTGCCAAACCAGAATTCAAGTTTCAAACTAGTCCCTCAGACGTTCATAGTGCCCAGACGATGAAACCTGCTGATTCTCTGACTTTTCCTCTAGTGCCACCCTGAAGCGGACATTTTTAGTTATTTGGTGTCATGTTCTGACAACAATTTTATAAAAACAGTCATGTCCCCTTCAGGAGGAATTGTAATATCTTCGGTGAACCCTTGACTTACTCTAGCGCCATCATCAGGCCAAAATTTCAGTTTGTCTGATACTTAAGTTTATGACTTAAGTATCAATTAGAGAAATGTTATCATGCTAACATGCTGAACTAAGATGTTAAACATTATACCTGCTCAACATTAGCATGTTATCATTGTCACTGTTAGCATGTCAGCATGTTGACGTTAGCATTTAGCTCAAAGCACCACTGTGCAGCCTTACTGAGCCGCTAGCATGGCTGTAGACTCTTTGGTTTGTTGGTTTGTTCTTCAGTCTCTGGTTTAGACAGAAAGAAGTGGTTATATAATGGCATTGCAAGAATAGAGATACTGTGTTTAGCAGGTGGGCTAATTCCTTTGCTAAGCTGCAGATGAAAAGAAAACTTTTTGAAGAGAAGGTCAGGAGCATTACTTAATGATTTGGAGATGAATGTAGCTGCTTCATCCCAGTCATCCTCACAGGGTCAACAATATTTCTATGACAGGTCCATTTCTTTTTTCTAATACACAAAATACAGTAACATATGTAGATTAGTCTTCCAGGATGAAGCCGTTCTTCTCTATGTTGGTTAAATTCCACACATTTCCCTAAACTTTCCCGATTACTGTGCATCTGTTCCCTTTGTTTATCTAATAGATTTGTTTATTTGGAGTGTTGTGCTCAACGCTTACAGTATCTGATTTCTAAGGATTTATTACCAGACTTTCCTCTGTAATCATTCAGCAGAGGTGTGCCTCTTCTGTTGAAATATTGCTTTTACTGCACAGAAATGTTAAATCAATAATGATTCATCATTTCGCCCTACTGTTTATCTAAAACAAACAAATTTAGTGTAATTACTCTGTATTTGGCCGTATATCAAGCTACAAGTATCCAGACAATAAGGATCTTCAGAATGGGACCAGGTTTGACTTCAAAACTAAACTCCCAGCCATTACTACTACCATGAATTTGAGGGGATTTGAATTACTACATTTGTGGACAGCAATTTCATAGCAATGTCATCCAGTGTTATTCAGTGGAAATGTGGTAATATAATAGAAACCATCTACCAGCTCCATGTGCGTACCTTTATGGCCTTCTGAATGTTGAGACAGGAGTCTCGGATGGTGCAGAGCAGATTGTTGAAGCGGCCCATCTCCTGCACCAGCACTGTGTTCATGCTCTGATTGTAGCTGGTGGGAAAGCGCCTCATTGCCGCCTCCAAGTCAAAGTCTCCAGGCAGCTTGCTCAGGATGTCAGCTGCCACATCAAAGACCATGTCATCTGAGGATTTGGCGTCTCCGCCTGAAGAGCGGGACTGATCAGAGACACAGAGCGACAGAGGATGGATGAGAAGGGACTTGTGGCTCAGATTTGTTTGACAGTTCATCGTTTTTTGGAGAATTATCTTTTGCTGTCTTTGAATTGTCACTTTATGTATTCCCTTTTTAGGACTCTTTTGCATTTGTGCTATTTTGATCCTGACGAGACCCTGATGTTAAGAGGTTCTGACTCGACTTTGCTTATATTTCATCATCTTTGTGTCACGCTGATTTAGATTAATGTTTTTGAAAGGACACGAAATTATACAGAATATCATCAGTCATATGAGTTACCTCTTAATTTTTACCTTCTCTTTCTTATTAATTTGTAGCCATTTCTAAGGCTACCCTACATACAACTTTAACACCCTGATGATGACATCCTAAGCTTATACTTACTAGAATCCCTCTTCGAACAAACAAACACACATACATACACACACACCCACACACACACAAGGCTTAAGGCTTCACAGCATTTCCCCCAATTTATCCCACACAGTAATTTGACACAATCCTATCAACTATTCTAATAATCATTCATGCTGATAATTATTCAGTCTCATCTGTAATTCGTCTGCTTTCCCCTCAGTCCAACTTGCATCATTTACCTATTTGATTCTCAGTCACTAGCCAGCGGTAATGGATAATCATTGGCTAATAACATTGGGGTTACAGTAGGGGAATGACAAATAGCTGCTTCATTCCATTTGAAGCGTCTCCCTGTTTATCGGTCATTGAGACTGATGAGACGGTATTAGATGCTAATAAAGTCCACACATGACTGAAGCCATTATTAATCTTGTTGAATGGAGTTTATATGAATAAATGCCAGACTCCATCGAGCTCTAATTTCAACTGGAAGCCCAGAAATGCTTATGGAAATTTGTTTGTGGCAACCCGGGTCTGTAGCTCTTTCTGTATATGAGAAGCTGAAAGAGGCACATATAGAGCATGCTCATGTGTGCACATACAGAATGACGCTCTTGTCTGGTGTTATATGTAGATCAAAGGCACTTGTTCAATATAAAGTTTAATTCCCACAGGGATTCAGACAATTTAAACTTTTGGCATACAGAGAAAAGTTCTGTATCTTAAAATAAATAAATGGATACACACATAAATAAATATCCCTTTCTACTTTGCAGGAGATGCTGTGCTCCTGTTGTCTTCAAGTAGGCCTCGATGTGAAATCCCTTAAACTTGATTTGCAGTAAACATTGACTGGCGCTGGGAAGTGGTAAGATATAATCCTCAGCGAGCTAAAGTAGTCTAACTTTACAAAGCTGAGATATAATGATGTGGGATCACACAGTTCCACCAAAGCCACTGCGAGTCACACAGTGTCTATGTAGTGTCAAAGGAAGACAACCTAATAAGAGGGATTTTTTTTTTAAGTCTCCCTCCAAACAGCTGAAAAATGTATTTGTATTTTTCCTCTTTAATTAATGTTGCATAGCATATTTTAATGGAGGGCAATAAAATATTTAAGGCTGGCAGGGACACTTGTGCTTCAGTACTACACTCTTTGTTTTGTGTGTTTGTGTGTGTGTGTATTCCCGTGTCACCGAGCATCCCAGGTGCTCATCTATTGATCGAACACCTGGGATGTTGGCCAAGGGGGGGCGCATTTGTTTGGGAAGCCACCCAGGGCTGCTAGTGTTAAAAATCAGTGCAGAACTTTTCTTTTCACGTGTACCAGTGCCAGGCTACACTCTGCTGTCTCATGTCTGATATTTTTCACCCAGTTTTACGGTCATAAACCTTCAGGTCATTAATGGCATTTTAATGAATTCAGGATCACATTGCTGATACTGATTGAGCGGCCTGCTACAAGAAATCTTTGCCCTCTATCTTCATTATTATAATGAATGACATTAAAAAAGAAATCTTAGCAATAAGCTTTCAGAGGTTGCAGTGGTTCAAATGAAATATTTTACTCTGTATTTGTGTACACTTTGTAAGAGATGGATCTAAAAATTCTCATATATTGTTTATGTTTGAGTGTGTGGGTGTGTGTTTGCACTTTCCATGCATGTTACTTAGTTACTGACTAGCAGTTAATCAATGTGTTTTTCGGTGTATCACATGTCCAATTAGATTTACCTGTGTGAGCAAGATACTGTCAAGCAGTAGCTGTGTCTCAGCCTGATCCTTGGTGATATCTGCGTTGGCATTCATGCCAAAAATCTCCGGCGACGGGTTGAGTGGCAGCGACTTGGTGTATTCTATGTAGCTGTTGTACTGCAACAAAGATGCAGAAAACAGAGGCAGAGAAGTGGAGTGAAGTAAGAGGACAATTTTTAATGCAACATCAGGAAACATCTCGAGTAATAACACTCATTGAAAAACAAGTCAACTCCTTAGATTGCTGACATTTATTATAATGACTATGTAAATGTGACTTCATGAATAAAAGATGTGGTTGGAGGGGGGTGCAGCGCTAGAGAACAAAATGCCAAATAAAATGGAGAGCGCTATAGATTGCAATTGTGTTAACAAATATATCAGCCCTCACTGATGGTGGTTGCCTGCTGTGCCTTGTTACACACATTTTATCTTCTAATGACTTTTTAAAGGAACTCAAAAACAGCACTAAGCAACTGTGGGTCCTGTATTATGCTTCGTTTAAACTAGAAATACCGCCTGGAGGTTGTATGCCTCCATCAACCAGTCAAGTTGCAGTTTACATCCATGTCTGTTCAGACTCATATGACTTTGAAGGAATTTCATAAAAGGTATTAAGTGTATTTTCTTTGTATGTGTTCACATGCTTGGCCAGTAAAGCTGATTCTGATAAAATACCATGTTGTAGACAGTAGACAATGCTGTAAATATGGATGTTGCTGCAAAGAAGCTACAAACGTGGATGCTTCACACATATCTTCAACCCGACAGCACAGAAGATCTATACAATCATCACAGTTTCAAACTCTTGCATTTAACACCAGCTAAATGTGACTGACTGTGTGAGTGAGTTCAGTGAGGTGCTTTGCATTTTAAAAAAAAAGGACTTTGTCTAAATAAAGTACACTTTTTTTTCCTGATAATAACAAACAGTTTTTCCTAATCTCTGAAACCCTTATGTGCATTTTTGGTGCTTAGAGCCAAATTTAAGTTACATTTATGGTTTATAAAAAATCATCTTGATATGAAGACCAGTGTTTGCAATGATTTACAGCAAATTTGCATGATTTTCAGTGTTTCTTACATCTCCCTCAGCTGGTGCATAGTAGAGCCCACTGGGATCAAACTTATAGTCCGAGTCCTCGATGACCTTTGGGGTGTAGAAGATAGAGAGGATTGTGCGCAGGGTCCGTCGATCCCAGTCATCTGTCACACGTCCTCCATAGTTGCACTCACCGGTCATGTAACGGATGGCATCAAACGGCACTTCCTGCAGGAACAACAGATCATGTATTATACAAGGGAACCTAACCATAACCATGAGTTAAAGCAGCAGGTCTCAAGAGGAGGTGGGTACTGAGCATTATACAATGGTCTGGATGAATACTCTTTTCGGATTGGCTGAGACTTTATCTACCAAAAACACCAAAAAGAACATTGATTTGGAGACATACTCCGCAGTTATGCTTAATGACACCTAACGTGAATTTTATGCCTTGATTCAGGCTGGCGGCAAGTACAGTGTGACAAGTTGTCATGACAGCGGTGAGCTCTTCCTTCATAAGCTTTCGATTTTGAGTGCAAAAATTTCACCAAAAATTTGCAAATGCTTTTATTATATATTGTTTGCAAATGATCATGGTATAGGCGGGATAATCAACTTGTAAGTGTGTATTAATTGGTTTTAAGGCTCCGCTTTGCATCGGGTGGTTCTTCGTCTCCACGGGTGGTTCTTTGCGAACCACCTCCATGTCGCGCCTTAAAACGGTTTAACACACACCTACTCGTTGATTATCCCCTACATGGTGGATTTCAATGTATGTGTGTACATTCATAGTTGTGTGTGTGTGTGTGATTCTGAAACTTCAGGAATGCTGGCTGAAATTCAATTAGGACGCGATAGAGATCGAAAGAGGTTGTGAGGTTGTGAGGTTCTGGCATTTTCTGGAGGAGGATTACACTTACAAATTCAGTGACACTTGGCTACATAATGAAAATGTCACTGCATTGAAAAAAGACACCCTTGGTAGTTTTATTTCTGCCACTTTTTCTGAGCTACAGCAGAGAAATTGGGAATGGTTGGGGGTAGAAGTGCTATCTGTTTGTGGAAAAATGTCAAGAGGGTTTTTGAATATGGCTGATGAAAGCAGATACTTGAGTGAAGAGGAACCCAGTTATAAAAGCCAGAATTCTCAGTACAGGCTTAGATGTTCAATAGATATGTAGGAGTGGATGGCGGATGTGCATCTGCTTGAGACAGTGAGATTTTTATTTTGCGGCAGAGAATATAGTCAGTTCATGTGAGCGTATGTAAAGTATGACAGAACAAGGCTACATGTACAGTACCAGTCAAAAGTTTGGACACACTTTCTCATTCAAGTGAATGGAAAGGTGTGTCCAAACATTTGACTGGTACTGTATGTTAGTAAGTACTAACAAGCCTGCTCTTATAATACAGGGATACAATATATTCATATATCTCAATATAAGATTTGATGTGCTATATTTCACTGAAGAAATATAAAAATCATCCATCAAAGGAAATAAAAATTTGAAATAACTACCTGGTACTGTTCAAGGAACATGTGTAGCTGCTGTACAGAGATTCGAAGGTCGGTCTCATTGAACTCATATGGAATGTTCCAACCTAAAGGTCCAAACTTCCTTCTCTCCTGGGTCAGGGCATGGAAGAAACAAAGGCTGTACAGTAGTTTTTTGAACACAGCCTGACAGGTGGATAAGCACACACACACAAAGACAAATACACAGACAAGTTTGTGATCAAAGCACAAATGGAAGGCACGGTCTAACATAAATAGTGGTTGTGGTTTAGTATTTCCACAGATAAAACAGAAACACTCTGAAATTCACAGTTGGGGTGAAAACAGACACAAAGGAGCACAGACCACCTACTGGTGAAGGCATGATAGATATGCACAGCAAGCTACCTAGACATACACACATACACACACACACAGACACTGACCGGCTTGCTGCAGCTGCCAAAGAACTCCGGGTCAGAGATGGGGTCCATTAAGAAGGAGCGTGCAATGTTGGCGCGGAGACCCTTTGGAGCCTCATTGGTCATCTTCACCCCATTCTGGAGCACAGCCACAGGGAAGGTGGGAGACGGGTAGCTAGTAAGCCACAGCCTGAAATCTGGGTGGGTAGTGTCTGGGTTCAGCTCCTGCTCAGAGCCACAAAGAAGTTAAAAAATGAATGCACTGGAAGAAGTGTATTAGCACTGTTCCCACTTGGTGTTCAGAAGGAATAGCAGGTGTATCATGCACCATATGTGCTCTGTTAAGCTGCAAAAACATTAGGCACCTTGTTGTGCAGCATCCATGCCAGGTTTTTCAAATTGGTACTTGCAGTGTGTGTTTTATATCATAACAAGTCTAAATGTCAGTTTTACTTTCAAACAACTGGTAAGTTTGCATTGAATAGAAGCGAAACACAAAAGGCTTCAAAGTGAATCCTGGAAAACAGGTTTTTATTAGAAAATCATCAATATCACTGCATGAAACACTATTACTGTGTATGTGTGTGATTGTTCTCACCTCACAGACTCTCTCCAGCGTGGACATCCATGAGGTGGCCAAGTGGCAGTTCTGTAGAACCACCCAGGTGCCCTCTTTGATGCCTGTTTCGATCATACGCATAGCAATAGGACCCTGGCCTTGGCCCAGAGAGAGGGAGGTCAGCTTGTTACCTGTAAAGCCCTAAGGCATAAGAACAGACGTGCACATACTCAGACTCACTTACGTGTCTGCATTTTAACCAGGAAGGAGCAAAAATAAATGTCAGTGCTTTTAAGACCTGTGTGGGAGCCTGGTAAATCTGAGGGATTCAATTTCTCCTCTCCTTTTGAGTTTGTAGAGACAGCAGGCTTCAAAGCTGCTGAATTTTCCACATGTCTCCCTACCTTTTCATCTCCAAACTTGAGCAATGCAGCCATGGGGTCTGAGCCGGGGGAGAGGATGAA
Source organism: Thunnus maccoyii (assembly GCF_910596095.1). Lineage (NCBI taxonomy): Eukaryota > Metazoa > Chordata > Actinopteri > Scombriformes > Scombridae > Thunnus > Thunnus maccoyii. Next base: position 8,784,567 of record NC_056543.1, read on the forward strand.
GATGAGGGGGGCACAACAGTGGCTGTCAACGAAGGCCTTACTCAGATTGAAGGGTGGCGCCTCGATGAAGGGACGACCCAAGCTGTCGGAAACAAACTCCTGTACCATGGGAATCATCTGTGGGGCACATTAATAGGATGAAAAAGTAGTCCTTATAACCTGTAATTTTTACATGATAATATAGAAACCCTGCATCCAAATAATATCCGACCATCTTTTGAAAAACACCATGTGAACTGACCTTGTCTGGTCTGAGACAACGGATCACCAGCATCTTCTGGAATTGGCTCAGCTTCTCCTGCCATTCATCAGGGAAGGGAGTCTGATGGGGGTTCTGCAGATATACACAGAACGACCCATACTGAAATTATACTGTACATAAATAGGGGTTACTTTACATTCACAGGAGAGAAGATCATGTATGATGTTTCTAGATATTAGCATGACTCACTTTTACATGTGTTGGGGATAAAATACCGCAAATATTTCTTCACCCATTTTTCTCTCACTGCTATCCCTCTATATAAATAATGGTCCTAGAATACAATCAAGTAAACCAGAGGAGTGCCTGATAAGCCACACACATGACTGAATGACATCTTTTAATGCTGTTGTAATGAGGAAATTCAGTCATTTTTATTCATCAGGAAAAGAAGCATCCCCTTCATCAGGCTACCTTCCAGAAACATGCAACTACATGCCATTTTGTCAGCTTTTCCAGGAGGGGGACGAGGGGACGAGGGGAGGTTTGGGTGGGGATGTTTTTTATCGAGCTGTTGCAAGATTAAGCAATGCAATTAAGCAAAAAGAGAGGTAATCTGTAATGTGAGTCGGGAGGAGAGTACTGGGTGTAGAAAGATAAATATGTATGAAAAAGGAAAGACATAGGAAAAAGGAAAAACGGAAGGAGAGAGGTAGAGAAACAGAAAAACCACTGGGTACTGGGTCAGAGCAATATGTTTGATTAATTTGTGGAACAAGTGTACCAGAGGAAGTGAGCAATGGTAGTGTGAAGTTTTGGAATTATTTTCCCTCGGCTGTTTGTCGAGAGACTTCTGGCTATGTGTGCTGGCAGGTGCTTTGAGACGGATACACCTATTTAGGATCTCCTGGGGATTCTCTTGTGTGTACAGGGGTGTGTTAGCGTGTGTGAGTCTGAGTGCCTGTGTGCTTGATTGAACAGCTGTTCTTGCATCAAGGCTGAATAAATGTGAATTCTGCAACTGGAACAAACTAGATTTAATTAGATAGAAGTGTTGTGGCTGATTCTGTTGATTATAAATCAAAGATGGTGTGTGTGTCACAGCAAAGAGACAAGCATGTGTGCTGCCCACATGTTTATGTGCACCACACACTGATTAAACAGCTGTTGCTTCTAGATCACATAGATGTGACTAGCACAACAGGAACAGAATAGATTTAATTAGATAAAACTTCAATTTTTAGGTTCTTTATAATTCAGATATGGAGTGTGTGTGTGTGTGTGTGCGCATCAATCAAACCTGACACCAAACTATTCTCCCTGTCCTCTTTTTGGCTCTAAAAATCTACACTAATAAAACTCAGTAGTTGGAAATATACAAAATAAGAAGTGGAAAACTTTAACAACACCCGGGGGGGAAAAAGGGAATTTCATACTAAAAAGACTGTAACTGTGCAGGGTACACACTTGATTGGTCCAACTCAAAGCTTCATTTAAACTTCAAATAAATGTGGCACATTAGGAAGGAATCTCTTAATGCCCAGTATGAACAAAAGAACAAGATTACAGCAAGCAAAAAAGGTTTCATTGTACAGATGGGACTGTATGAGTGCTATGGTAAGTGGAGGCACTTCATCCAAATGATCTACCCTGCTGAGCTGCACTGTGGTTGAAGCTGTTGGAGTTCATGAGCCCAGCCCAGGTCTGCCTGTTTTCATTCTTTTCATCTTCAGCTTCTTTCATTCTGTCAATACTTTAAAGACTTACCTAAAGACTCTGAGCTACTCCACGCTCCATCAAAGTCATCATATTGAATGTGGCAAGGGTTTGTCTTCACGGGAAAACAATTGCTCAAGCTGGTGCCAAGTAGTTCTGCCTAAGATTGTGTGTATAAGGCCTTACTAACCACATACACTGAATGTTGATAAAAACTCCTAAATATCATTTTCTCTTGTGTTATTTTGTTTGTAATAAATGTGACCCAGTTTACAGACTGCTAACGTCATAAACTGCTAATCACAACAACAGTTTCAGGTGAAAGTTTCTAAAACAAAACACCAGCCTTTGCCAGCCACATCAATGTGCAGACTAAATCAGAACTTTGGGGGAATTTATAGATTTCCTTCTCCGTCTAGTTCTCTTGGATATTCTTGATTTAATGGTGCTTTTCTGTAAATGCTGATTTTAAATTTTTTTTAAATGTGTGACATCCACAGACAGAGCTTTATGACACTCACTGGGCTGTCAAAGACCTTCTTCCACTCATTCCTGAGGCGAGCCATGTCACGCCGCTGTCCTTTGAAACTCTCCATCTCATCCAAGCGGCAAATCTCGTCCCAGGACTTCTTGGGGAGCCACGTGCAGGGATTCGAGTGGGGGTTGTCCAGGCCAACGCCACCCGTCAGGAGGAAGCGCCATTCACCCTCATCCACCTAACACATTAATTACTGTCATGCAGCTATTAAAGTGTTATCACAGCAATAGATTAACCAGAATGCGGGATTAAGTGATTTAAAGGTTGACCGTTTGGGGGATTATGTTTGGATAACAATTTTATGCAAATAGAGCATACAAGATACAGATAATCTACAGTAATCATGGAGGACTGATTCTGAAAAGTGAAACAGACCAGCTTGCTTGATTTACTAGCCACATACTAACAAACCAATCAAACAACAGTATTTGATATTTTCTTAAATAACTGTTGTAAATCTGTGTGTGTTTGTCCAGCATGCGTATATTCCTACCAGCTTGTTGTGCATGAGCAGATTGACGCTGAGGCAGAAGGAAAAGAGCAGCTTATCTTTCTCAAAGAGTGAGCGACACACGTTGACGTACAGCGTGTAGGTGAAGTGGTCTCTCAGGATCTGTAGTCTGAAGATGATAAATATGCAAACATTTTAATAATCTCGTTTTGTGAAATGAAAATCCAAACCAAACAGAACTAACAAATTCATCATTCCATGACTGGAAAGAAAGCTCCAAGCTATGGTTTGATGACCTGCTTAAGTAACCTGTAGGAATTAGTATTAGTCTGATACATTTGTCAGCCCTGCTTACCTCTGCTCCAAGTCGTCACTCTTGTCTGAGTTGTCGATGGAGCTGATGAAGAGGTTAATAAACCAGGTGAGGGAGTACTGGTACATGGGCTCAATGTTAGCCAGGTCAGCAATGGAGAAGAACAAGATGGCTGAATGAATGGCAATGGGTGTATAGCCCATGCGGGTCTCATCAATTTTCTGCTCCGTCACCTCCGCCACAGCCTGCTTCTCTGTGATTTCATTGGCTAGCACCTTGGAGCAGGAGAGGATCTTGACGGCTGTCTCGTCCTCCAGGATGTTGCCCTCAGAAGAGGAGAGCACCTCTAAGATCTTGTCCTCAATTTCCTTCAGTTGTCTGACAAAAATGCAAAGGCAATTTAAGATGGCTACAGTTTTCACTTTGTAAGAGGAGAGATTTTATTTGATTAGTTGGAAATTACTTGACCTTTTGTTCTCAGCTCCCTGCAGGATGAGAGCCTGCTTCTCCTCCTCCAGGTCTGGCCTTTCTCGGGCCACTACAATGCCCAGAAGCTGGTCCTGGATGCCCTCTGGGGTTATCATGAAGTTCAGCAGGGTCACCTACAGCACATAGGAAGAATGGGATATACACATAGGCATACAGAATATGGATGTAAACATGCACAAATGAATGTGTGTGTGTGTGTTCGGGGTGGGGTGGGGTGTTTATGTATTTTTCTTGCCCCACCCTTGCTCGGACATTAAAGTCAGATACAGTGCAGCGTTAATAATTTTGGTTTCAGTGCTGCTCTCCCCGATAACCTCTTATCCAATCAATTCCAATAACCACTCCAGCCTTGGCAAGGTATAGGTAGGATGCATTTACTTTTTTTTTCTTTTCTATGAAAAGTATTGCAGCTGGAATTGAAAGAGTGTCTTCACCACAGCCTTAGTCATCCTACTCTGCACTTACCTGGAGGTTAAAAGCCTATATATGCTATCTACTCTCTACCCTAATAAACGAGTGCACTTCTCCAGGGCCTAATTCCATTTCTATTGATGCTGCGGACCCACTCAGCTGGTGGTAAAGACTCAGAGCTCATATAAATCTCCCGTTTGTCCTTTTCACACATACACCCTTCTTCTTCGCTTCCCTGCGTCCCCTGAGCTCCTTAGGGCTGGTTTTACTAGATGCTTGCCCTCTTGTATTTGAAAGTATTGCATTTCAAATAGGGCTTAATGGGAATAATGGAACCCTAACAGTACTGTACTCTAGGCAAAAAAAAGACTTAAGCAAAAAAGAAAAAAAAAACAACATAGAATCAGTTGTGAAAAATGAGTTGAATCTATCTAATAGCCACCCATAAAAAGCGGGGCCCCTGCAAATAGATGTTTGAAATGTGATCTTCAGTAATGCTTTCCAACCCCTTGCCTCTCTGTAATGCAATTTCCTTTAATGCACCTTTTCTTGGAATAGGATTTTTTTTTTGGGAGGGGAGAGACCGTGTTCCATTGGAAGGTGGTATCAGTGAACGGTGATTCACTGTGTTGCTGGGGTAAAAACATGCTGTCATTTGAGTGGTATGTTGTAATAAGTAAGAACCAACCAGGAAAAGTATGTTGATCTTTCAGCAGAAAAAAAGCAGTTGTCTTTTGGAACAAAGCCTAATAATGAAAGCTAAAATAATTCTTAACTGAACGCTTAAAATAAACAAGACTAAGACTCTACAGCCACACCAGCAGCTCTGTGAGGCTATACTTGAACAAAATGCTAACATCAGCATGATAACATGATCACAATTATATGTATTGCATGTTGATGCTTATCATGTTAACCATTTTAGTTTAGTGTGTTAGCATGCTAACACTTACTAATAAGTAACTAAACAAAGCACTAAACAAAGTACAAAAGTATAAAGCACAGCTGAGGATGATCAGAATGTCAATGCAGGTATTTGGTAATGAACCAAAATATTGGACAAAAATTTTGAATTGATGATTGAGCTACATGAAAAGTTAGAGGTTCATCAAAGCTATTACAATTCATCCTGAGGGGAACATGAATGTAGCAAATTTCATGGCAATCCATCCAATAGAAGACATCTCACTCAAAACCACAAAAGTCAGGGGATCACCAAAGTCATGAGGATGAATTATTTGGGAACCATGAATGTCTATACAAAATTTCATTGCAATCCATCAAATAGTTGAAATATTTCAGTCTGAAGTGGTGGACTGAGCATCCACAGAGCCACATTGCTTGAGTGGCTAAAAACTCAAATTTTTGGAAAGCATTGCATTTTGACTGGCCAGACACAGTCACATTAATAATTTCTCCCTCACAAAAAAATGGCCTGTAGCCATCTACACGTTTCAGGTTGCATGGTACCAACGGAAAATACAGTGTGCCACTTGGCAGTTACACTTCAGCATAATGAAACGCATCATGGAAAGTCAGTTTTCTCATTTGGCTCGATAACAATCACGAGATAACAACAAACTAGGTTGGGTGTAGCTATTATACTATAGCTGAGGACAAGGTGTGTTTGTGTGTTCCAACATTGTGTAATGGATACAACAAAGTTAACCTTTAGGGGCTTTAGCATTTATATGCATTCAAAATATTACAGTACTGACAGCCTTGTTGTCCTCTTCCTCTTGTCAAAAAACTGTCAAGCTGACCAGTGGGATTGGTGGCAGGCCAGTATATCACTGTACACAACACAGAATGAAACTGCTGCAAAGCCTCATTACTCTAATTAAAATCATTTATCTTAAATATATAAATGAGTGAGTTCAATAATGTTTCTAAATTAATTTAACAAATATTTTCCAATGTTATAATTTGAATACAATGTGTAGATTTGTTTTGTGTAAGTATAGTCAATATATTATATAATATATTAGTCAAGCTTCGAATCACTGTATTTTCCTTGTTAATAATAATGTGTTTCTGCAATGTGAAGTGAGTGAAAGTGTACTGGGAAAATATAAAGTAAACAGTGCCTGAGGCAGTTTTCCACTACCTTGACGGAAGTCTCAGGCAGGTAGTGTGGGTTGCGTAGTTTGGTAGTGATGTAGAAGCGAAAGTCAGGAGCATATTCAATGGTAGAGTCTCCGAGGCGGATACACATGGCACCACCCTGTTTAAAAGTCTGTCTTAGCAGCAGAGGCTCCAGGATAGGGTCCAGCTCCTCGCCGACATTCTCCAGCAGCACTGAAAGAAAATATTCAAATTTTATCAATATTTTAAAAACCAGTGGAGGCCTACTCTGTTCAGGAGAGACCTGTCTTTATACTAACACATTTACAAAACAATATCATATGAGAGCTGTCAAATTCAACCACAGCTGTCTAAACCAACTCTATTGCCTCAACTGTTGAGCCATTGCACATCCTCAAATGCAAATTTTGGCAGCAAGAATATGAAAAAAGACAAAGCATGTTCCCCACATTACCATAATCTTAGCATTGCAATGGTTCACAATCTCTTCTAGACAATTCAGATGTGCCAGTTTGGGTTTTTTAGCTGTTCCAGAGTCCAGATCAGTAACTAAAGATCATCATGCTTTTGTTAGATTCTCAGCTTTGGAACAGCCTTCCACTAACATCAGTTCACCTAATACTGTGTCTGTATTTAATCTGACTTTAAAACCCTTTTTTTCAGCAAGTATATTTATGTTTTGTCTTAATCACCTCTTTTATTTTATGTATGTTTTATTCTCTTGGTGGGATTACATTTTTTCCTAGTGTGTTGTACCAAGTTTGTCACTTTAATTCATGCTGTTCACATTTTCCAGGCCTTATTGTACATACCTACTGTTAACGGTTTAATTCCAGTGAGAGAAATAAGAAATAAGAGCTAAACTCTCACCCTCTTTCAGCTCCCTGTGATTAGCACTCAACAGTGATTTCCAACTGCAGCTGAAGAAACTTTATGTGCATACAAGTTTCAATACTAATAAATCAGTAAGGCAAGTAAAATGTGCTTTATTCCCATGACATCATTATTAATGTGATTCACATTAAGCATGATAATGCTTTTCTCATGTTAAGAACGTCGGCCCATCTATAATTGACAGTATGCCTTGAGGGCTAAGTTTTTATACAGCATTCAGAGACAGACAGCTGATTAGCTTTCTGTCACAAAATTGTTAACTAAATTGGGTAAACCTTCTCCAAATTGCTTTGGAGCATCATTTTGTCCTGGTACATCACATCAGTATTGTTAATATTTCAGCAGATTATACTGTAGTTTGCATCATTGAATAAACACATGCTTAGCCTATAAAGAGATTTGGCAGGAAAACATTAGTTTAACCATGCTTAAAGAAAGAATACTAGCAGATAATCAGGATTATAGGCTGCAATACAAACAGCAAGAAACCATAAAACTGTGAAATAAGAGAACAGGCTGTGGAGGGTGGAACAACTGCATACCCTCTGGGGACTATTTTGCACCCTGCAAGGACAAGCTACTATCTGAACTGTTAGCATTGCAGTCTGCCAGTAAGCAAAGACCCAATGGCTGGCTGACTCGAGTCATTATTTAGATGTCTTTTTAATGGCTGTATAGCAGCCTCTGTTTCTAACTTTAAATCTCTTGCTGTTCCATCTCATACTCCCTCAAAATCCTATGAGAAGACTAAAGTACAAGTATTTTGCCAGGGCTGGTTGTTATATTGTGTGTTTTTGTAGAGAGATGGTAGAATATATTCTGAAACCAGCTTGTGAACCAAAAGGTCATATCCAAACAGTAGCAGTGGGAATTGAAGCAATCGAAAAAACACCACAAAAAATAGTCATGTCTGCCTACACATGTCATTTTGGCCCTGATGCTGGGCAGGAAAAATGTTCGTGCAGGAAAACTAATGGATTTCTCCCCTTGTGTGTGATTTACGGTAGCCTGATGTACTAATGGTGCAGTAGGGCTGAATAAAGGCTCATTGGAACATTTCACTCTGAGATACTGCTTATATGAAATCTTCCTCTGCAGAACAGAGAACAAAGGGAAAAACATCCTTTGCACAGCAATAATGAATCCCCGTGGTAAAGAGAGGCCTCATCAGGCCGTAATAGGAACTGCACCAATGTGGGTGAGGCACACACTAACACACACACACACACACACACACACACACACAGAAATACTAAAGCTTACCTGGTGTGCCAAACTGAATGCAGTTCTCCAGAGTACGCACAAAGTCTGCATCACTCAGTTTAATGATATGCAGGCTATTGGCCTTCTCCATGTTTTTCACCCACTTGTTGGCCTGGCCCTGGGGATCAATCATTAGAGGCCACCGTCTGGCATTACTAAAAACACGCACACACACACACACACACACACAGAGTAGTCAGTGATCAAATAGTGCTGCCTTGTCTGAGTGAGAGTTCTTGTAACTAACCATGAGACATCACAACAGTAGGGGGGATGTTGGAGGACATGAAATGAGATGTAAAGAACAGCTTAGGGGTGAACATTCACTCTGAGCGCAGTCAGACAGCTCACAGTTGGGTAGCACACCAGGGGCCATAGTATTGTGATTAAAAAGCAATGTTGCTGCTTCATTTACACAAACAAGCAGATGTCTTGACAATGTCATATGGGCTTCTAAGATAGGTTACAAAGCTCCGCCATCGTCTCTTCTTTCATTAGAGTAGACTGATTAGTAATGGGCGATGGCATCCTGATCCTAACTTAACTGTAGCCCATTGTGATCTAGGTACAGTAGCTGTCAAAAACAGTTATGTTAAAACACTGGAACCTATTTCTCATTCATTTCAGCCAAGTGGCATAAAAATAAATAAGGAGAAATAAATAATAAATAGGAGGAATCAGTTTCAATTAAGAAATTCACGCTCAGAATAAGATCACTTTGCCTCTATTGCAGCAACAATTTGCAGGTGTACCACACCACAAAAGTACTGCTTTTGAGAGAAGTGGAAAATATTAATGTCATTATGTAATTTTGAGACGCTGCCCAAATCCTGTACAGACATTTCTGCCACAACAGGGCAAGTCCAGCTTTATGATGCACAGCACTGTACGGCTTTACTGTGTAGGAAAATATCAATTTTGTATCAACACTGGCTGACAGGGGACACTCAATAATAAATGAAAGATCAGGAGCAGAAAAAAGCTGCTTGAGACATCCACAGTCGGTGCGATAATCTCTTACTAATATAATGCTAAACACTACGGAAACACTGATGCCTTTTTCCTTTGATGATAGTGCCATGTCAGTGTTCAGTTTTTCTTGAATACTCACGAGATTATGATGCCGTTGTCTATGGAGAAGCTGTCTGATGGTAGGCCAGCGATGGTCCACGCACGTATCTTTACTTGATCGCCCAGAGAGTTCATCAGAGACATGTTGGGGGAGCAGGGGATCTCTCTACTCTTACAAAGATTCATCCACTCCTCTGTCTGATCCTGGAGAGGAGAACATTTATTATTCATGATTTACTTTGAGATCCCCTACAGACATGCTTTAAGACATATACAAATATTCTGTTTTCAATAATAATTTGTGTCTGGCATGTTTTTTTCCACAATAAAATGTTCAGAAAAATCTTAAAATTACATTTATTCCTTCTACCTCGTTGAAAAATCCAGAATCTATGAATTTGAAAATATTGTTCTTTTCAAAAGTTTAACTGCTGGAAAAAGATGTCGCCCTCCTCTCTGAAAAGTCTCCAAATTAGTTGTCACAAATCATGCTTGTAGATACAGTATATGCCTTCAATTGAGATTTAAAGTGAGCACAGAGTAACTTTCCACCTTCAGCAGATGAATGTGAAGACAACCTTCTAGTATCAATCTATGCACATACATCATTCTGCACAGTGAAGCTCAAACATTCAACTGAAGGAACAAGAGGAGAAACATTTTTTTCACTTTCCTTCACACGCAGGACCAAACATACAAACACTTACCTCTAAACAAGTGAGAGCATATGCTAGTGAACAACTCAGCTGTACACACAAATGAACAGATGCACACAGACAGATCATTAAAAAACATTACTAACGCACAGGTACACAGTAGCACTTAAACAAAGTGATTTTTGAAGGCATGAAAGTAAGCATGCATATATGCATACCCAATCACATGCATAGCACATAATTAAACATCTTAATGACAAAAATAACTAACTCACTCTCCTCATTTCTGTTTTCCAGCATCACAATGGCCCTCATGAGCTTTAGAGACTAGCTTGGTGTTGGAGACATGTGAGGCTCAGCAAGAGGTTTTAGTGCCTCAGTACCTGCAGAGTGTTTCCTTTCTACTAAACTGCTCTCAAGCATTTGACTTTTATTGGCCTGAAACAGTTCTGTAATATGCATTGGTTGCAGTGCGTTGGATAGAAATAAATTATTACTCTCACTTTTAATGGAAATGTTAACTGCAGATGTAACAGCTATGCCTGAGGACGCGTTAAAAGGGTCTTACTCAGAATCGTGCAATTTTTACCAAACTGCTTGAACAGGGAAATTGATCATCCTCTCTTTTCACAAGACAAGTGATGCGTTCTGAAGAACCACAACTGAAGCCTTGTAACTTTGTGATCTCTGACCAAACACACTCGAGTGACTCTGTAGAAAGACACTCGAGAAAGCCTGACCTGTGTCGTTGTACTCACAAACAAAGCCTTTAATCTACCAAAGTAGAAATAGGCTGGAGGGAAAATACAGTTCTGTACTATAAACACATTTAAGCTACATTTTTAATGAATAACTTAACACGCCCTAAAAATCTTGTGTTTGCTGACATCCAGTGGTTTAACTTCTCACCTTTCTGCAGTGATGTACAGGTGAACTCCAGGACCCTGTGGCATCACTATTGGGTATGGTTACAGGTGCAAAAAAGCACACTTTTAACCACATCCAGAAATGATGCTGGGTGTGGTCAGAGGTGAAACAGACTTGGAACTTTCCACCAGAGACGGCAGTGAAATACTACTTTTCACACTGGTGTTAAGTTATTCTTTAAATATGTATGGTATACTGTAAATACTGAGTAATTTTAGTACAGTAAATTAAATGATCAAAGTCATATTCTATAAGGGTGATACCAAAATCAAATACTTCAAAAATCTATGTAGGTGCAGTGCTTTAAGTAACATACCGTGAGTAATACGTCCTAAATACAATCCACTATAAAGTAAGTACTACCTAGTCTTTCCGGTTACCTGTCTGTAGCTGGAGGTGAAAGCTCCCAGGTAGGCCACTATGCCTGCTGAGATGAGGATGTCCCCAGTCAGGTTGTTATAGAGCTCTCCGAGATTGAAGGCCATTTCACTCCAGCGTGTCTTCTCTCCACCCAGGCCTCCAATCAGCTGCTCAGCTCGCTCCAGCTTCTTACTGCACAAATCCACCTGGAGGACATCGGAGAGCAAAAATCTGTTGCACTGTAGCATACCCATACATATCCACTCTGATCCATCTAAAAAGTTTGTTTTTTTTTACCTAAAATGATGACAACCATTACACAAAATCTAAAATCACACAAACACTCATGCAACTATGAAATATACATGAAATATGATATATAATATGAATACGAAAGCACCAAACCTGATTCTCCAGGTCAGCTTTCTTGTTTTTGTTGGCCTCCAAAGTCTCTTGAAGCTTTGCAAGTTTATCCTGTACTTCTTTGAGGGCAGCCTGCTTTTTCCGCAGGCTCTCCATGGCCACCTGCAGCTCCCCCTCAGCCTGTGCCAGCTTCTCCTTCTTCGGAGCCACCACCTTGGCCACTCTGAGACACGAGAAGCATTTCATTCAGGAGATTCACTCAAATCAAAATAAGTAAATAACATTTACAAAATAAGAAACATGTCAAGCTGTGTAGATTCTTGGATTTACTAGAAAGATGTGAAACAGAAGTAAAATAAACACTGCGATAATTGTGTCAATACTGTCAAAACACAATACGCCTTGAAACTTAGTTCTTCTTTACACATATACATTAGTTTATCTGCAGCAGTGGAAAAAACAAACAAAAACAACTGAAAAATGTAGGAAATAAAAATTATAATATATATTATATATTTATATATAAATAGCATTCATTTGGATTAAATTCTCTATTACATTCATGTAACAGTTGCAGGTCATACTATTTATGCCTCCTGTGTATTTTTTACTAATCAAATTCTATATTATATATAGCATATGATATAACATAATATGGTCATACTCCTCTTTCTAGCCCATTTCCTGTCTCTCTGTACTTTTAAAACTGTCAAATAAAGGCAAATGAGTTGAAAAATATATAATATTTAAAAAGCTAAATGATTACATCTTGGATTTTGGATGAATTGTTACATGAATCACTTTGGATGTAAAATATGTGTGGTACACCAGCACCAGGAAAATTATTATTCCTTCAAAGTTTCCCATAACCAAGCTTCATGTTAATCACTTAGAAAGATGAAACGCTCTCCAAAACTTTGTGAATATGCACCCATTTTCATAATACAGAAGGGGAAGAACATTACTTACTTGTCATACTTGTCCATGGCACAAACCCACTTACACATGCCTTCAGCTGCAGTGGATGCAGTTCGAATTTTCTCTGGTACAAAGTCTGGGTTGGTGATGTACTTGTTGCGGATGATGGCGATAAAGTTTGGGGGGATGTTGTCCTTGTCGTATTCATGGAGGCTCTGGAGAAACTTCATGTCTCCCAAGAGCTTTTTGGCAGGGCCCCAAAAGTCCTCCACTTTTTTACCTGAACCGGAGGGGTCTGGCACACGATCTGGCTTGATGCCTTTGAGAATGCAGATTGCCTCCATCACCAGCTTGACAGCTGTGGGCGGGCTTTTCATGGACTTCACTACTGTGATATCCTGTTGATAAAAAGAACCACATCTATAGATCTGCCCTCTGTACTATTCTATTGGGTCTGGGCCTTTGAGTTAGATGTAAGGGCACTATATATGGAAAACAGAACATATCGCTCCTCTTACCTGAGTGGTGAGAGTATTCAACGCAGACAGGGCTGACTCCAGGATAGGCATGGCTACAGCCAGGTCAGCATCACATTCATCCTTGATGGCCTTGGCAGCCATGGCTTGTTCGTTGGCCACAGCCTCATCTGCTTTCACCACCTTTTCTGTCTCAGCCACCTCCACAGATTCATGCTCAATCACCACCATCATCTCATCTACCTCCTTGCTGGCCACAAGCAGCTGCGGCTGTAGAGCCTCCAGCTCAACTTGCATGGTGGCCACCTGGTCTGCTGCTGACTCTAGTTTCTCAAGGCCCACCTCATAACGACGTTTCAGCTTCATCACTTCACTGCGCAAAGGACAGAGGGAGATAAGATAATAAGTCCTAATTTTACACATGAGAACACATGCATGCACACTGGAGTTTAGTGCAACTGGATTGGCTGTAAAATACTGCTGAGGTGCTCTTTAGAAAGTGACAAATCCTGAATCACTCAGTACTGCATTGAAAGTGATGCAGTACTCAGGATGTCCTGATCAACTTTTCTGTCAGAGATTCTGATTAGGAAACTTGATCTATAATCAGGTTTTTGTAATCTAAAGTAGCATCTAAAGTGACAAAAAATCAATTAGTTATTAAAAATGACTATCTTATATCTTAATCTCATTTTAAATCTTGAACTTACGCTCTTTTCGTCTTCAGCAGAGCTTTGAATGTGGAGATGAGTTCCAAGTATGAGGTTGGGGTGACATAGTTGTGGCGCTGTAACTCAGTCAAAAAGCGAACTGACAGTTCGATGGTTGAGGTGTGGAAGCTCTTGCACATGTTGATGCAACCTTCTCTGGTCTCATCTGTCATCTCCACGTCTTCCAGGAAGCGGCAGGCCACTGCCTGCAGAGCATCCCCTGGCCAGGTCTGACAAGAAATAAATGCTGTACTCTTACTGTGCCATACATACACTGTATTTTACTCTCTACTGTGGTTTACTGAATTCAGCTGACAAAAAAACACTTATGTATTTTATATATAATATTCTCTTACAATTGGAATACTCACTGTGATGATGCTAGAGTTTCACTAAAATACATACTGTATTCTCATGCAATGTACACACACTCACCTGGAACCAGTTAATGGTGCAGCAGTTAATGAGAGCAGGGAAACGTCTCAAGCGGTTCCTAAAGGCGTCTCCGATGGGACTCATGGCCAATACCACATGCAGCTGTGTGCGACAGCGCTCTACAAACATGTTAAAAAGGGACAAGGGGCTGCCGTCCGTCTGCTTTTCACGCTCACGCTGCCGGTCCAACACACGCATTCGTTCACAGATTTCCTGCTTCTCATCAACTGCAAACAGGTTAGGCACCTGGAAACAACCAAAATATAATAGAATGTAAAGAACACCTTTGCACCTTTTCTCTCTGTATCGCTATTTGATATTTGTCTATTCATCAAACATTCATCCATCTCTTAATCTATCCACACATCCATCCTTTTTTCCACCTCTCTTTCCAGCCATACTTATTTCTTTCTATCCCTCCATTCAGTCCTTCATTCATCAATCGATTAGCCCACCAGTTTAACTAACTCAGCTATTAATCCGTGTCCCCTTCCACCCATTTTACCTCACCAGTGTTGAGCAGGTTGCCAATGTCCTCCAGAAATGACTCCATTTTGATTTGAGTGTCTGTGAAGAGGAAAACGCCATGAGCTTCACCCTGTGTGGACTTCTTCATGATTAGCTTCAGGTCATCATGCCATTCAGTGGTCCCATAGGTCTTGGAGATCTCCACTTGGAAAAGCTCTGCCTCTGCCATATAGGCAGCTAACCTGGTGAGAGACTGACGCCCGCTCCCGCCAACACCCACTAGTAGGGCGTGTCCACTTGGCTGCTTGAGGATGCGGGAAATGCGGCACACATGCTCGATGGCAAAGCGGAAAAGTACCAGGTTCATGGGTGCTTTGCTGATGTTGTTGTACTCCTCCAGGTGTGACTCCACCACCTGTCGGAGCTGGTCAAGGTTGTGCACCTCACGGTAGTTACGGTCCTCGCCCTTAGGGTCATGGAAGTCGCAGAACATGAGGCTGCGCAGGTCGTCTTCAGTGACCTTTCCATCGTGGTCATGGTCTAGATGCATGAAGAGCTGATGGAAGTCTTCCTTCAGGTGACTCTGAGACACCACCTGTAAATGACTTACAAGCCAGGACCGATCTGTGTCGTGGACCAGCCGATCATAGTACACCCTCAGTACCTGAGAATCAACAAGACAAAGAGTGAGTGAGAGTGGGAAACAAATGTTAGCTTAACTGGGGCTAATGTAATGCATTTCTACTTTATTAATTTACATATTTCTATATTATTTGCATTTGTAAGTTAATTTAGTTACGTCGCTGTCAGGTATTTTCCATTGTCTGTTGTATAAAACATTACCTCATGCACCCAGAGCCGTTTGATGACAGATACTTCATCTGCAGTCTCTGGCCGCGACAAGCAGATGCCCTGAATGACCCGGGAGACATCGCGCAGATTGAACAAGTAGTGGGACTTTGTGGGTGTCGGTAGCAGGTGCTTGGTCGCCTCTTGATACACTGACAAGGTACTAGTAACAATCTGAGAGATCAGAGCTGCAAATGGCTTGGGGAAAGCAAACCTGTGGATGAAAGGGTTGATTCAAATGTAATTTTAACATTTGAAGAAGATACTGGTTTAAAATAGTCTCTTATATACATATGATAATGGTATGACCTCACCTGTTGCTAACATTAGGTGAATGCAAGAACAAGTTACACAATTTCAGATTGTTTCCCAGTTTAGTCAAAAAAATGAATGCAACATTGTTTGTGGTATTAACTAAAGACTTGGCTAATAAAATATATGCGATCAAGCATCTTGGCATGATCAACATGTTTCCAAAATGTGAAAAATTGCCAAAAGCTGTTAAAATGCAACTTATGAAATTTCTGTTTGCATGAGTGGTTGGGTTAATATGATCGTCTTCTGTGCACAAGTGTAGTGGTTTATATGTAGAGGTTTGGTAATGAACATTCCTTAACATATGCAATCACTCTGTGTCAATTGGATAAAAACACCTTGCAAATTACAGAAGGTATATAGTTACCTTATGGTGAAATGCCAGTCTATGATCCTGGAAAAGATTGTATACATGGTCTTCTCATCAAAATCATTAATGGTAATCATGTTGAAGTGGCGGAGGTACCGGGGCGTGACGGGGTTCCGCCCTCCACCTAAGAGACAACAACAAGAAAAACTCAACTCTTACACACAGACAACACCTCTGATATGTATGCTTCAACCGAGTTTCCTAGGTACTCAGTACAGTGTTTTTGATGGTATTCTATTATGGCCTGCAGTATGTTTTTGTGTCTATTTTATGTCTCAATGATCAAAATACAATATTCCATCATCCTGCAACACTCTGATACATGATTTGTTGACGTTTGGCAGCATTATTTCAGTATTGAAGATTAACAGGGCCAATGACCATGGCATTTGTTAGAGATGGTGTACAAATGCTATTATTTAACAGGTGACAGGTTTTGATTGTCCAAGGATGTTGCATAATACAAAGCAGCAACCCAGTATACCCCAGTGAAATAGCACCGATGGGTGAAATAGGGACAAGGATATGAGATATGGCTTGCAGCTTTATCATCTTGGCCCACTAATTATGGCTTGAATCAGTTCAAATCTGTTATCACGATCATTACTGAAGAGGGTTTATATAATTCAAAACACTTGGACACCAGTAAAATTTGCTGCTCTGTTGTTTTCCCTGGTGTGAGTTCAGTTTGTCCCAGGGCTATATTGAGCAGCAGCTTAGAAAAGCTTAAGAACTGTCAGCTCAGGCACCAGCAGCAAATACTGTAGCTGTGTGGGCACCTGAGAGTGGCACCTACCCTCTATTTCTCGCAGCTGTCGCTGCCAGCTACCTCAGTGGACATAGCTGCCTTTGTGCTTACGCTGGTAGTAGTAGCGAAAGTTGAAGTGGTAAACACTTGCTATTTGTAAACACCTTAAGCACCTCAAGGCGGTGAGAAGCTCCACAAAACAGCAGCTAGTGGTTCGTGACATTGATTCGACACCACTTCAGCAGAGGAAAAAAGTATTCACTTTACCCACTTAAAGATCTGCATCTTGTTGACCAATTCAGTGCTTTCAATCAGCATCATATCTATAACAATTGTGCTTCAAATTAACCTCAGGGTAGCACATTTACTACTTACCGGGTGGTCCCATAGCACACATGACCTGGATATCCACCAAGCTGATCATGGAGCAATCCTTCATGTCATACCAGTTCCAGTGGTCCAGCCACTGGCGCAGCAGCTCCACAGGGGGCTGGGCACCATAAACCTCCCTCGCTGGCATGTTCACATCATCCACAAACACCACCTGATAAAATACAGCATTCATTTACTTGAAATAAGATTCAATACTCTACATTTAAAAATCTTTTTGTAGTATTTTGATGGTATTTACAACTTTACAACCACCTACATTTGTGTGACTCATTTAATTGATACTGCACACTGAAAGACAAATAAATCATTCCTACATATAACATCAAATGAACATAATAAAAAAGGTTGTACCATTTTCTTCCCCAGTGGAGGGCCGAACACTCCTTTGCGCCGCTTATCTAGCTTGGACATAATAATGTTTTGGGTCTGCGCAGCTGTAGTCTGGGCTGAAAAGTTGATAAATAACGGGCTGTATACATCCTTTTGCAGCTGATTCAATAGGAAGTCCTGGGCAAAGATATCAAAAACATAAGCAGATTATCATCAAATCTAATAAAAAAGAACTCTTCTTTCAAAATGAAGCCAAAAAACAATGGGATAATTACATGGTTTGTGTAAGGCCTAATGACTACTAATGACTTATGAAGCACAGTCTTGTTTGCATTATCTGCCATGTATTAGTCAGGTGTTTTGCAAGACTGCTTTAAATGAGATCCAGGAATGACTGGATGAACCAAAAAGACATGATGCCTAAAGTGATTTACGAGTGTCTGTGAACATCATGGACTTAATTTAACTAATAAACATAATCACGGTGCTAACTTGCTGGATAACTGGATGCTCATTTGCTTGAAAACATTGGTTTTCAGCATGCCAAAGACACCCAGTACAGGTAGAGTACACATAAAATGATAATTTAAAATTTGATCCTGACAAATGGTTTTGATAAGCTTTATAATCTAATTAAATGTGGCATTTAGTGAGTGAGTCTCATTAAATAAAAATTGGATCTTCAGTTAATCCCTGAAAATGACTTTGAAATGAAGTAGGAAATTAGTTGCCCTCTGAGGACATGATCTGAAGTAATGTCAAAAGGGTGAATCTTTCATTTTGCATGAGGCTTTGCGAAAGGGCATTTCACTAAAAGCTTAAACAGGCTTTTACAAAAGGGTGTTTTGATAAAATGCCCTTTTGGACAGGTGGCCTTTACTGTTCACGTGTACAATTCTTACCCACAGACTGAGTAAAATAGAGCATAACTGGGATAATTTTATATCAAAGTTAGAATAGTTGTTGAGGACTGGTGAGGCAAGTAGTTATGATTGACATGATTCCTTTCATTAGGATTTTATTTATTTTTATAGTACTTTTATTATGTGCCATGTGTGTTAACAGCACAAGCTCTAGCTTCCCCTGTGAACATGTGTATAAGCATGCACACAATGCTCATACACATACTTGTGAAATCATGTGAGTAATGAGTTGCATAATTAAAGGGGACTTGTGATGTGAATGATCACAGGGTGCAGCCAAGGTGCATCATCATCCTCTTATCTGAACCAGTGGCACAGCTTCTCTCTGTCTCGCTGCAGTGCAGTCTGGGGCGGGCTTTTGTGTACAGTTGTCTGATGGTACTAGTGCCGGCACCATGCCCGTCATGTTCTCATGTTCTGAGTGCCGGTGCCCTTTTATCACTCCTGCCAGGTTTGGGATTCAGCCATGGTCTGCTGATTGCGGCATGGGTCAGAGCCGTTCTACCGCGCAGACAAGCTAGAAGTGGAGAAGGCTCCCTAGTGATATAATCTCTATTCACCCCAGAGTCTCAAGCTGGAGCACACTAATGGATGAACTAATGAAACAAAAGGGAGGAGGGGGAACTAGTCCTTGATATAAATAGCTGAAGGTCTGCTGAGAGATACTCAGTATTCCTCCAAGGTGGCCATTTCACACCTGGTGTCTGTAGCTGCGTTGCTTCCAAATGATTTGTGTGTTCAGAGCACTTCTCTGGCTTCCTGAGGCTGCAACTTTAGTGCTTAGAAATGAATGCTCAATCATCCTACGGAATGATATTGCAGTATTGGTAGCTGTGTTTCAAACACAGCCTATGCTACCACAAACACACAAACAGAGCCAAATGACTATGAAAATTTCTGCCTATAAAAACTGCTTAATGCTCAATCCACAATTCCCCTGGGGTACAGAGGACAACAAAACACCAAATAGAGGAAATAATAATAATGCAATCTGCAGTATATGTACATGAATACCATGAAATGATATGCCTTTGCTGAATTCATATGTATCAAATATGGGTGTCTACAGGTATCAACAATTCTGTGTACTACTTTTTAAGACTTATTTACTGCATCTAATGCATCTAATGCCATTATCAAACTAGTCATATAGAGAAACAGCTAGTGCACTTGCTGTAATTAAAAGAAATCAAAGCAGACCAAGGCAGCTCACACATATTAAAGTTACCATGTTAAATTTTTGACCACTGCTGGTGCTATAGAGTTATGTTTTTATGAATGGCTCCTAGTTTTGTTGTGTCTTGTGCAAGTGCAAAAGCACACATACTACTTATTTCAATAATTATCGTGCATTTTCAGCACTTTAAAATAACAGTCATTATGATATTTAAAATGGGCATTATCCTTATTTATGACAGCTACTTATGTTGTCCACTTTCAGTAATATTAACAAATATTCTGTCTGATAATGTTGAAGTTAACAATATCAAACCACCCCTAAACTGGACTGAGTATATAAGCATAGGAGGCAGAAAACACATTTTTTTAATTCTGCTGTTTGGTCACCTCACAGAATAAACGTTAATGAGTTACAGCTAATAAAACCTTCCAGAGATAATTGGCTGTCATTTCAGCCCTTAAAATAAAGCCACCTAAAAAGCAAAGCCTGTCTTAATATACTTTTGGTGCACATACCTTCTCCATCAGCATGATTTTTCAGTTTTTCCTTTCTGTTAAATGCAAAATGCCTAATTACAAAAATTTCATTAACAGACCACTTACTGTGATGTAGACACTCTTGCCAGTACCAGTGGGACCAATGAAAATAGTCGGCTTCTGGTGGGTGACGAGGAGTTCCATCAGTGCCATGTAGCGTACCGTGTTCTCAGTGGGCACAATTATCTCGTTGAACTGCATGTCCTTGTATATGGGGGGAGCAGTCTTTAGCTTATCTGTCCACAGCTCCCACCTGCCCTGTCCCTGTAGAGCAAAGTAGAGAGGTTGTATTTGAGATATAAAAAGGCCATTGTCCTCCTCCTTAATCAAAACTCACTTAGGAAAAAAAAAAACAGGTTAAACTCTGGAAAATCTGAAAAGAACTGAAATATAATAGAACCCTGCATATGTTTTAATTGGACAGTCAAAAGTTTGGACACACTTCTCATTCAAGCGAATGAGAAGGTGTGTCCAAACTTTTGACTGGTACTGTATGTAAAAAATCATTTGACTGTTGAGCCCAACAAGGAACATTTGCCCAAAACAAACAGATGCAAACTGATTTGTCTATATTTAGACATTAAGAATACAAATATTTGTGACCCTTTCCTTGTGTTCAGAATTGACTCGTATTAATAGCCTTCAGCAATATCAATAGTTGATGTATACAGCTCTAAGTAAATGGCTCTTAAACCAAATGTGGTATCAGTCATCCCTTAGCTATTTATATAATCCATAATAGTCTTGTACGGTTAGACTTTTCGTTTAAATTCATATCAGCTTGTGTTGGAAGATGAAGTATATAAAATTGACAACTGCTGAACACAGAAGTACGCTTCCTTGACCTGTGCTAATATGAACATTTCCTAGTATGATTATCTTGTTGGTGGTGACAGAAATGTGCAATTAAGGGTTTTTTTGTCTCTTAGAAGCTTTTGCATTAACAGATTAAACAGAACTACTGTATATTTCAAATCCTCTTTGATGGGAAACAAATACTGTACTGCCTGATTTTTCTCTTTGCAGTGCAACCATTACTTTCTCCACCATCCCTCATGATAAAAAAGGTATTTACTGGCAGGAAATCAAAGGTAGGTGAAACCATAAGACTGAAACTGAAGCATCCCGCTTTGTAAACGCCACTTACAGACAAAAAATGAGCATCCCTCTTCCCCAACCATCTGAGGAAAAGAAAAAACGCACACA